>NC_135507.1:43909838-44119838 GCF_052857255.1 Amblyomma americanum
TTTTATTTTCTCCGTTATTTGTAGACAAAGTTATCCCAAATCTTTTCAATCGGTAACGATATCTTTCATCAGTTGCTTAGCGTTGACTATGAATAGATCCATTCCTAACAGAATGGTCTAACAGAATGTTCAAGAATCGAATTTTAGTAACACTGTACCACGTTTAACAATAACCCTCAAGAGAAGAAACTGTAAAACTGCTGTATCTTACCTGTATTCCTCTACGAAGCAGAAACGTCGAGGTTAACTGAAAAGGTTCATCTTAAGTTAAGGGCAACGCAGCAAGCCATGGACAAAAAAAAAGATAGGTGTAACGTTAAAATACCGGAAGCGGGCAGAGTGGGTGAGGGAACAAACGCGGGGTAATAACATCCTAGTTGAAATCAAGAGGAAGAAATGGGCTTGGGCAGGGCATGTAATTCGAAGGCAAGATGACCTTTGGTCCTTAAGGGAAACTGAGTGGATTCCAAGAGAAGGAAATCGTAGGAGGGGGCGGCAGAAGGTTAGGTGGGTGGATGAGATTAGGAAGTTCGCAGGCATAGAGTGGGAGCAGCTGGCAAAGGACATGGTTAATTGAAGAGACATGGGAGAGGTCTTTGCCCTGCTGTGGGTGTAGTCAGGCTGATGATGATGATTATGATGATAAGACAGATTGAAAGAAAGGACGCGCGTCGCAACAAGCGCGTCATCCGAAACGACGATGACGGTTTAGCAGCAGATACATCCGGTGAGAAGGAGCCCTCGCCGCATTGGTGAGAGCTCCTAGATCCCAGCCCCGTAGGGCCAGGAAGCCACTTCGACCTGAAACTACGTCTGCACTGACATCGCACAGCACACGGGCGCTGTATCGGAACTACGAACGGCACGGACTCAGGAAACAATGAATGTGGTTTATTGCGGTCCGTACATTTATAGGGCCGTGCGGAGAGAAGGTAAGATTTGACAAGGGAGAGGGGAATACAGCACGTTGCACTCGACCCGCTGTTGATAACAAGCAAGTACTAGACCTGATATAATACAGGCGCCTTTTCGTTTCGCCTGCATCTAAAAGCGTCCGCCGTGGCCAGGTTCGACCCCGGAAATTCTGGCTCAGTAGTCGAGCGCTCTAACCACTGAGCCACTGCGGCAAGTAAGTAGTGAAGTTCAAAGCGTGCACACTGCAAAGCTTCTGTATGCGTTCCCTCCTGCAGAAAACTGCGATCCTCGTGTTTTAAAGGGCAAACAATACGGTTGACGTACAAAATCGATCCGCGACTCAACTGCCAGGAGTACCCGGGTTCGAACCCGACCGCGGTGGCAGCGTTTCGATGTAGGCGAAATGCAAAGGCACCCGTGTGCTGTGCGACGTCAGTGCACGTTAAAGATCCTATGGTGGTCGAAATTATTCTGGAGCCTTCCACTACAGCACATCTTTCTCTCTTTCTTCTTTCACTCCCTCCTTTATCCCTTTCCTTACGGCGCGGTTCAGATGTCCGCCGAGATGTGAGACAGATACTGCGCCATTTACTTTCCCCAAAAACCAATCTTCAATTTGAACTGAACCCGCCGCGGTGGCTCAGTGGTTAGGGCGCTCGACTACTGATCCGGAGTTCCCGGGTTCGAAACCGACCGCGGCGGCTGCGTTTTTATGGAGGAAAAACGGTAAGGCTCCCGTGTGCTGTGCGATGTCAGTGCACGTTAAAGATCCCCAGGTGCTCGAAATTATTCCGGAGCCCTCCACTACGGCACCTCTCCTTCCTTTCTTCTTTCACTCCCTCCTTTATCCCTTCCCTTACGGCGCGGTTCAGGTGTCCAACGATATATGAGACAGATACTGCGCCATTTCCTTTCCCCAAAAAACAAATTATAAATTTGAACTGACCCAAAAATGGGTGCGACAGAGACCTAACACCATGACGACCTCCAGGCTGGGGCCACCCGCGGGGCTGCCACGACGATGCATAATCGTGTTTGGTACGCGGAACGGCAGTGCTCGCCCCGCTGTCTGACACATGGCGGCAGCGACGATAAGTGACTGCATTAGGTCGTGGTCCTTGCTTTGTTTCCATCTTTCATTACAATGGAAAAGGGTGTTGTAATAGAAGCGTGTTTGTTTAGCCTTTTCTCGCTCATCGTAATTTCTGCGGTTGGGCCGTTGGTATACCGCTACGAAGGATGAGCTTTGGAGCAAGTTGTCGTTTTTAGGGTCAAATGTTTAAGGGAATCCCCCCAAGGTGGAGTCAATTTGTAATAAGGGCGCAAATTACTCAATGGCATCCACCCAAGCGCAGCCATACGGCTACAAAGGAAAGCTGTACTTTCCACAGAAACTTCGCAGTTAAAGCAAAGTTTGTCTTGCTCCGGGGTCGCTTCCGGTGTAACTCCAGCACGAAAAAAAAGTTCATGAATAAGAACAATCGCAGATGAATCGAAGCTTGCACTGACAGCTCACTTTCAAGATGTGCACTGGAAAGACTTGAGTTGAAGCGTCAGTCCAAGTATATGTCATTTCATATTGCCACGGACCTGGCTCGAGCTACCTGCGCGCTAAGCCGTGACGAGGACGAAGTGGTCGCGTTCGCGTGAGGAGCGCACGAGCTGGCTCTGTTCTGGGCGATTAAAAACCTCGGCCGTTCTGCGGTCCCCCTCTACGTCTACGACTGTTCTCCGTCTGGCCTGTGACATCTGGTGGAGGTCGCTTGGGTATTCTCGGCTGATGCTCCATCCTTCCTCGGAGAGCCGAAGCACAAGCCCGGTGCCTCTTGTGCGAACCCCCGTCCATCGTGTCAGCCGCAGGCTCCGCGGCTTGTCTCCAGAATTCGGACTCCAGCCTCAAGAGAGCGCACCCATGGCTACGACCACGGCAGCAAGGTCAGACAGCGCCCCGTTCATACCTGCTTCTTTTGTGAGCCTGCAAAATCCCCGGATCCCGAAGCCCTTTCACGGCGGATACTCGGAGGACGCCCAAGACTGGCTTGATCAGTTCGAGCGCGTTGCGCGTTTCAACGGTTGGGACGACAGTGCTAAGATCCGGAACGTTTACTTCAGCTTAGAAGACGCCGCTCGGATCTGGTACGAAAACCGCGAGACGACTCTAACGACGTGGCAGGACTTTCGTCGCCAACTGTTGGAGACTTACACCAGCAGCGATCGCCGTGAACAGGCCGAGCGTGAATTGACCGCTCGCATTCAGCTACCAAACGAGAACGTAGCGATGTACGTGGAGGAAGTGACGCGCCTCTGCAACCGAGCGGACCCGACCATGACGGAAGAGAAAAAGCTCAGACACCTGATGAGAGGCGTGAAAGAGCAATTGTTCTGCGGTCTTGTGCGAAGCCCGCCCAGAACAGTCGCCGAGTTCCTCTCCGAGGCTGTGCTCATGGAGAGGGCGCTCCAGCAACAGTACAATTTCTACGACCGGCAGCTAAACCCTGTCTCGGCTCTACACCTCCTGGATGCTGCTTCGGGGGCCAATACAAGCTCCCTTCGGGACATCGTGCGTTCTGTGGTCCGTGAGGAGCTGCAGAAACTTCAGGGGATTTTTCCTGTGGACTCTCTGACTAGCGCCATTCGGGAGGAAGTTCAGCAGGCGCTCAAATCGCCCGTCGCTCAGGTAGAGCCGCCTCCACAGCCAGCTGCTTGGCCGCCAGCTACGTATGCGGACGTGCTGCGCCGTCCTGCGCCGGTTCCCTGCGCGCCACCGTATGCCCCTTCGGTAGTCGCAGTACACGCCGAGCAGCCGGTTCCCTACTGGCAAGCTCGAGGACAGGCGCCGAGGAAGACCGATATTTGGCGTGCGCCAGACCGACGTCCCCTGTGTTACCATTGTGGCGAGGCCGGTCACATCTTCCGGCGGTGTCCATATCGGCCTCTGGGATTGCGAGGCTTGTCTGCAGGTAGTCCCCGTCCGCGGCATGCCGAACAGCCTCAGGAGTTTGACGAATACGTCACCCGCCGGGGTGGTTCACCACCTCCTCCGCGCCGAACGTCCCGATCGCCCTCACCTCGCCATCCGTCGCCTCATCAGTCCGGTTATGGACCTGGTGCACAGCGTGGGTCCTCGAGCCCGCACCGGGAAAACTAGAACAGGCGACCTTTGGAGGCGAGGCCGCCGAACGCCGTATTGCCGAAAAGCTTCCACCGACGCGCCGACTGACCCTTCCCGAATCGACGACCACGATACCGATGACGACGACGACGACGAAGGCGGCGCCGACGACTGGGTCTGGTAAGACCAAGGTCTCCCTTGACATACCCGTGCTGATTGACTCTAAGGAGGTTAGCGCACTAGTGGATACGGGTGCGGACTACTCGATAATGAGCGGTAGGATGGCTAAGGTGCTGAAGAAAGTTATGATGCCGTGGGCAGGGTCACAGATACGTACGGCTGGTGGCCACGTGGTTACGCCGCTCGGAATGTGTACGGCAAGAATTACGGCGCGCGGATGCACGTTCGTGGCAACGTTCCTCATTTAGCCTGAATGGTCACGAGACGTCATTCTCGGTCTCGACTTTCTTGGAGAAAATGGTGCGACTATAGACCTTCGAAATCGATTGGTTACACTTTCAACTGAACTCGCTGCCACCAAACCCGCCCCCGAGAATTGCAGAGCCGCACTGCGTATATCCGACGATGCCGTAACAGTGCCTCCACGGGCGAGTATTCTGGCTAGGGTCACTTGCGACGCGCCACATTGCGGACAACGTGTTGTTGAGCCAAATGTCTCTCTTTTGCTCACCATGGGTGTTTGCGTAGCAAGAGGGCTCGCCTTTCTATCTGACGGTCGCACTGAAGTCCTCGTGACCAATTTCAGTAATGAACACCGCCATTTATTTGGTGGCACAGCCATTGCCCACGTCGACCCCGTCCAAGAGGTGGCTGAGTGTTTCGCATGCCTAGAAGACACGCCTGGTGAAGTTGACGAAGAGGCAGTACGCGCCGTTCACATAAACGAGGGCCTCCCGCCCGCAGAAAGGCAGCAATTGCAAGAATTGTTGCTGCAGTTTAAGGACTGCTTTACCTCGTCGTCTAAGGTACGTCAGACGCCCATCACTAAGCATCGGATAGTCACGCACGATGGCGCGCGCCCAATACATCAACAGCCTTATCGCGTATCTCCCCGAGAGCGGGAGGCCATCCAAACGCAAGTGAAGGAGATGCTCAATGACGGCATAATCCAGCCATCGAATAGTCCCTGGTCGTCTCCTGTCGTTCTCGTAAAAAAGAAGGATGGCACGCTGCGCTTCTGTGTGGATTACAGAAAACTTAACAGCATAACAAAAAAAGATGTCTATCCGCTACCTCGTATAGATGATTCCCTCGACAGACTGCGCCAAGCAAAATACTTTTCTTCGGTAGATCTGCGCAGCGGATATTGGCAAATAGAAGTTGATGAGAGGGACCGGGAGAAAACCGCCTTTGTCACCCCGGACGGCCTCTATGAATTTCGTGTGCTCCCCTTCGGACTCTGCTGTGCTCCAGCAACGTTCCAGCGAATGATGGATACCGTGCTCACCGGCCTTAAATGGCAAACATGTCTAGTATACCTGGATGATGTAATCATTTTTCAACAACGTTTTCGGAACATTTGCAGCGGCTCAGAGTGGTGTTAGAAGCCGTCCGATCAGCTCATCTTACTCTAAAGCCGCAAAAATGCCATTTTGGATTTACTGAATTGAAGTTTCTCGGGCATGTCGTCAGCTCCGAGGGCATCCGGCCAGACCCTGACAAAATTTCTGCCGTCGCGGACTTCCCGGTTCCCACTGATAAAAAAGCCGTCCGACGATTTCTAGGCCTTTGTTCGTACTACCGACGTTTCATAAAAAACTTTGCTAAGCTGGCCAGTCCTCTGACGCGCTTGACACGAGATGAGGAGCCATTTTTGTGGGGTGCCGAGCAGCAAGCTGCTTTTGACGATCTACAACGTCGGCTACAATCACCACCAGTACTAGCCCATTTTGACGATGATGCCGCCACTGAAATTCACACGGACGCCAGCAACGTCGGTCTTGGAGCGGTTCTCGTCCAGCGTCCGAACGGTGTCGAAAAAGTAATCGCTTATGCTAGCCGTGCACTTTCCCGTGCAGAGTGTAACTACTCTACAACTGAGAAGGAATGTTTGGCCGTAGTATGGGCCATCACAAAGTTCCGCCCCTATCTGTATGGCAGGCAGTTCAAGGTTATTACTGACCACCACTCATTGTGCTGGTTGACAAACTTGAAGGACCCATGTGGCCGCCTAGCACGTTGGGCATTACGCTTACAGGAATTTGACTTCACGATCATCTACAAGTCTGGTCGCAAGCACACCGACGCTGACAGCTTGTCGCGTTCACCCGTGCAACCTTACGAAGGTAACGCAGAAGACGAAGCATTCCTTGGTGCAGTCACGTCGTCCGACATCATCGCACAACAACGTGCGGACGACGAGTTGAAGCTGCTCATGGAGCATCTAGAAGGTCACCATCCCTCGATACCCTCCCACCTGGCTCGTAGGCTGCCATCCCTATGTCTTCGAGGCGGAGTGTTGTATAAGAAAAACTCCGCCTCCAGTGGTAAGAGTTACCTTCTGGTTATACCAGCCGCCCTCCGCCACGAGATCCTCCTCGCCTGCCACGACGAGCCGACCTCTGGGCACCTTGGATTCACGCGCACACTTGCCAGAGTGCGGCAGAACTACTATTGGCCCAACCTTGCCTCATGTGTGAAGCGATATATTCGGACCTGCCGTGAGTGCCAGCGTAGGAAGACGCCGCCTCTGAAACCGCCTGGCATGTTGCAACCTATCATGCCTCCTAACATACCCTTTGAACAAGTCGGCATGGACCTCCTCGGACCATTTCCCTTGTCGTCGGGAGGAAACAGATGGATAGCTGTTGCAACCGATTACCTGACGCGTTACGCCGAAACGCAGGCTCTCCCTCAAGGCACAGCGTTCGAAGTTGCGCACTTCTTTATGCGTGCAATAGTGCTTCGACACGGCGCTCCGTCCGTCGTCATCACAGACCGAGGGAAGGCATTTACAGCTCAGCTTGTCCACGACATCTTTGAGCTGAGTCACACCAGCCATCGAACAACGACAGCATACCATCCCCAAACAAATGGGCTCACAGAACGCCTGAATAAAACACTGGCCGACATGATTTCCATGTACGTGGATGTGGAGCACAGAACCTGGGACCAAATACTCCCCTACATCACATTCGCGTACAACACTGCGACTCAAGAAACAACCCGCTTTACACCATTCCGTCTAGTCGACGGCAGAGAAGTGCGGATGATGCTGGACGCCATGCTCCCGTGCGTGGATGATGACTTGACACCAGATGCGGGCTCCTTTGTCGAACAAGCCGAGCAAGCTCGCCAGCTTGCTCGTTTGCACATCACAGCTCAACAAGACACGGACTCCAGACGTTACAACCGGCGCCACAGGGAGGTTACCTACAACATCGGTGACCGTGTGTGGGTGTGGACCCCTGTCCGCCAAAAGGGATTGTCCGAAAAACTGCTGCACCGATATTTCGGACCTTATGAGGTGCTCCGTCGTGTTGGAAACGTGGATTATGAGGTTGTTCCACGTGGAACTGTGGCTACCGGTCGTCGGCAACCACGGACTGACATTGTGCATGTAATGCGACTTAAGCCATACTTCTCGCGTGAGAGCGATGACGCTCCACTTTAAACTGTGTTCGGGTTCTGCGTTTTAATTTGTTTCTTTTTGTTCGTTTTCTGCTTTGTACATACCCTCGCATCGGGACGATGCTCTTCTTTTTCGGGGGACTAATGCCACGGACCTGGCTCGAGCTACCTGCGCGCTAAGCCGTGACGAGGACGAAGTGGTCGCGTTCGCGTGAGGCGCGCTCGAGCTGGCTCTGTTCTGGGCGATTAAAAACCTCGGCCGTTCTGCGGTCCCCCTCTACGTCTACGACTGTTCTCCGTCTGGCCTGTGACAATATGTTACAACATTACTCTCCGATGCACCTGAAAACGCACTTTATGACCACATTTTATCCTCTCAACTTTTTATTTTCTTTATTTTACCTCTTTCAGGCCGCTCCCCTTCCGTCTTTATCTTCCAAATTCCCTTCCCCATGTAGACTAGCATGCCAGCGATTTTTAAACGTCGGGAATATTGTTTTTTTTTAATTAAAGGGTTTCTCTCTTTCGTCCTCGGGTTTATGTTTCTGGTGTCTTCTAAATTCGCGGGCTCTTGCTATCGGAAGCTATAATCTTAGGTTGCCCGCTGAAAAAGCTTCTCCGAGAGAGCTAGACGAGCAGGGCCTAAATTCACCTATTCGTGCTTGTGCCGCCCCGGTGGATCAGTGGTTATGGCTCTCGGTGGTGGTGGCGAAAAACTATTTCAGTGTTCAAAAAGAGAGTTTGGAAGTCAGAAGACCTCGCTACATTGTCGGCATCTTTAGTCCGCGACACGACACTACGAGACCCCGTCTCGTGCCCGCTTCGCCACAGCGTATAATAATAATAATAATAATAATAATAATAATAATAATAATAATAATAATAATAATAATAATAATAATAATAATAAAAATAATTGGTTTTGGGGAAAGGAAATGGCGCAGTATCTGTCTCATATATCGTAGGGCACCTGAACCGCGCCGTAAGGGAAGGGATAAAGGAGGGAGTGAAAGAAGAAAGGAAGAGAGAGGTGCCGTAGTGGAGGGCTCCGGAATAATTTCGACCACCGGGGAATCTTTAACGTGCACTGATATCGCACAGCACACTGAATTAGAGGTAACATCCAAGGCAGATTAAAGTGTACTTACCTTCACACAAAGCCATGGATGAGCAACGCGCCGGAACTAGTGCTTCGACGATGCATCGACGCCGTTCAAGCCACACTGCTCATATGCAGTAAAGTTCAATCAAAGCTAAACCGTATCTAACCATGCGTAACAGAACTTTCACTCGTCTTGCTGGGTCCAGCCGGGTTGAACAATGCACAGCTACTTTTTTGGTGCACTCGTCGTACTTCTCCACGCCACCTTCTTACGCTTATTGGCATGAGCTTCCACACTCTATCGAA
The DNA here is from genome assembly GCF_052857255.1 of Amblyomma americanum. NCBI lineage: Eukaryota > Metazoa > Arthropoda > Arachnida > Ixodida > Ixodidae > Amblyomma > Amblyomma americanum. The sequence continues at coordinate 43,918,865 of NC_135507.1, forward strand.
GCTACTCAAGGCGTGTGTCAGCTATCTGCCCTGAGAAGATATAGACAATGACTTATCAGCCAAACGCGGACCTCTAAGAATGTGCTGTCGCGTTTGTAGCGGCTCAAGCGGCTGTCGGCAGCAGTTTTTAGTCCACGAATGGAACAACTGCAACGACACCGGTGAAGCGCAGGTTCCTTCTGTGACAATTATTCAAAATTTCGTCCAAGTAAAGAGAAAGTAATACACTGCATCAAGAGGCCGCCGCGAAATGAAAATGCAATGCTTAAAAATCGGAAAGATTACACTTGATAATTGCCGATAAATAACTGCAAGGTTTCCTTTTTAATATGTTAGAGAGAGTCGTCACCTGAAAAGCAACGAACAGAATGCACGTTGACCGTGCACTGTGCGATGTCAGTGCAGGTTAGAGAACACCAGGTGGTCGAAATTTCCGGAGCCCTTCACTACGGCGTCTCTCATAGCCTTAGTCGCTTTGGGACGTTAAGCCCCCATATACGACAAATGCACGTTGATTGATTTCGAACTAAAAGTACTCTCAAACAACGTCTTTCTGCACTGTTTTCTCTGAAAACATACCTTGTTCTCAATGCTAGAAGTTTTGGGAATTACCAGCATATACTCGGAAAAACATATAGGGTGTTTCAACCAAGACTTTACACAATTTATAAAATAGACTTTTTGAGTTAGATGAGCGCTTTATCAGGCATAACGTTGTCAGTGGTGTAGTAAATCAGAATACAGTTGAAAACGTGCTAACAGGGTGATATTAACTAATATTGAATAAGTAATTTTTTAACTATTACTGATATTCTCCTTAATTATTGAGAGGAGTATAGCCCACCTTAAGTAATATCAATATCATTTTGAAATGAAAATTGGTTTTGGTTGGTTTATTGGGGTTTAACGTACCAGATCAACTCAGGCTGAGGGACGCCGTAGTGGAGGGCTCCGGAAATTTCGACCAGCTGGGGTTCTTTAACGTGCACTGACATCGCACAGTACACGGGCCTCTAGAATTTCGCCTCCATCGAAATTCGACCACCGCGGCCGGGATCGAACCCGCGTCTTTCGGGCCAGCAGCCGATCGCCGTAACCACTGAGCCACCGCGGCGGCTAAAATTGGTTGTGGGGAAAGGAAATGGCGCAGTATCTGTCTCACATCTTGACGGACACCTGAACCGCGCCTGAAGGGAAGGGATAAAGGAGGGACTGAGAGAAGGAAGAAAGAGGTGCCGTAGTAGATGGCTCCGGAATAATTTCGATCTTTAGCGTGCACTGACATCGCACAGCACACGGACGCCTTTGTGTTTCGCCTCCACCGAAACGCGGCCGCCATGGTCGGGTTCGAACACGGGTACTCCGGCTCAGTAGCCGAGCGCCCTAACCACTGAGCTACCGCAACGGGTAAACGGTCTGCACGGCAGGCGTCGCATCGATCACACCTAGCGTTCCGCTGAAAGCATCAAAGTGCAGAACCCACTTTCAATACCGGTGCATGCGATGCCGGCAGACGCTGTCCCGCTTGACCGGAGGGCAAGGTCAAAGTCGAGATAGTTGGTGTAACATCCGCTGGTGTAGCTGACGTCATGTGTCGAAGCTGGCCACCACCATTTATGCGCATGGTTTGACCTATACCTACATTCAAGGTCAAACTTGCGGCCCCGCTGACAGCTCCAAAAGCTGGCGTAGTGAAGCTTTTCGATTAAAAACAACCTGGCTACACAAGGCCCAAACGCAGGGTGCACCTGCCATCGCAGAACAGTGGCGCATCGCTTAACCGCTTCACCACTGCGGCAGGAAGGGTATGAGGAAAATCGGTTGGTTTTTGCGGAAAGGAAATGGCGCAGTATCTGTCTCATATCGGCTGACAACTGAACCGCACCGTAAGGGAAGGGATAAAGGAGCGAGTGAAAGAATAAAAGAAGAGGTGCAGTAGTGGAGGGCTCCGGAACAATTTCGACCACCTGGGGATCTTTAACGTGCACTCATATCGCATAGCACACGCGCCCCTTAGCGTTTCGCCTCCATCGAAACGCAGCCGCCGCGGTTGGGTTCGAACGCGGGAAGACGCGAAGTCTCCCGGTTTCCCCCGAGCTTGCAGGAAAAGTGGAACTGATTGGGGTAGCGGACACGAAGAATAGGGTAGGGAGATGTGCGGACGGGTCTGGAGTCGTCGCCAGTGGGAGGCCTGGGTTAGGGAGGTGGTGGTTATGAAGACATTATGCACTCATATACGGACAGCTGTTGGGGGCCATGACCTGCAGGGTCACGCCCTTAACACCACTAGGTAGGATGCCTAGTCAGGCACCCCGCTGGCGGTTGCCGCAGCCCGGGCGCGCTGCGTTAAGGCCCTTAATATTTGGGCCTCGATAGTACAGCAGCCGGACAGGGTCGCCTCCCAGTACTCTTAGGTGGGGTTGGAGATAGGCGATAGGGGTGTGTCCTGCTGGCAGGCCCACATCTTGTGGTAGGCGTCAGACAGCTCCCCACAGAGCGAGAACCGCCAGTCGAATTGGAGATCGAAATGCTTTAGGGTTGCCGGAAACATCGTAACCCGCTCGTTGGCCTTCCCCAGCCCTTTACACGATGTGGGGAGTTATTTGCGTGGATTTGTAATATTCGCACATTTGCTTGAAGGTGTACCCCGGATTGAAATCGGAGTCCTGGTCCGCGTCGGGTCCCGTAGGAAATGCCCGGAGAGCGCGCGGGCGGCGGCTGCCTCATTTCCGTGAAGGCCTTGATAACCTGGAGCCCAAACGAGATCGGTAGGCGGGATCCGAGTCTCCGCTATAGTTCTGGCAGATAAAATAAGCTAGTGGAGTAGCCCACCCTTGCTCAACGTTTCAACAAGCCCCTCGCGAGTCGGTGATTATGTATTCAGAGGAGAAGCCGGGGGCTGCCAGGGAGACGTCAACCTATTCTGCGTGAGTTGCTGACTGGGCCATGAACGTAAGGCAGTCTACTGTTTTGCCCTCGTGGACGACCGCGGCCTTCTATCAACCCCCGGGTTCCGGGCCGGCGGCGTCCATGTAGAGGACTCCTGGTTTGCTTCCATAAAGGCGGTCCAAGGCTTCCGCCCCGGCCAGGTGTCGGCCACTATAGTCCTCTTTGGACGCGTTGGGGAGAGCCCGCACGCAGAGGGCGCGCCTCCAGTGTGTGAGAATGCGGCATCTCTCCTCTTTGAGCCGTTCGTGTTTGATGTGAAGTCAGGCTAGAAGGCGGAGACCTGACCCTGTCTTTATAAGACAAGTGTTTTGGTTGTTGAGGCCGACCTCTGGAAGCTCCCTGAAAGTGTTCACCACCCCCCGCGCCATGAGGTGGCTGGTAGAAGTAGATACCAGGAGGTCCAACGCTCGTTTCATGATGAGATGACATCGAAGGCATCCTCCTCCTGTTTCCGCAGGTGGAGGTAGGGAGTCGAATACAAGATTCGACGATCACGAATACGTTCGCCAGCCGCAAGGCATCCTTGCATCATAACCCAACGTGTTTGTTGGAAACCCGGAGGACCACGCGGAAGGAGCCAGAGGTGCCTAAACGCATCGGGTATCTCTATAGTGGGTAAGGATATTGTTGCCCGTAGCAGTATCTCTTAAGGTCAACAGATGCTTCCTGGATGACCGAGGGAGTGGACCTCCTCGTTACCAAGGAGGCCTGCGTGTGCGGGGACCCGGATAGCGATTAAGGGGCAGGTGGGGGTGCCAGAAGCGTAGAAGCCGAGCAGCGATACCAGGCCACTGGCGAAATTATATAGGGCGGACTTTTAGTCTGAGAGAATTTCGGTGGCAAAGTGGAGATGAGAGCGAGCGCAATGCCTCCTCCTCTGCAGTTTAGGATGAGTCTGTGGTCATGGAGCCTAATGCGAGTAATGCGGCCTGGTTGTTAGCGACGGCGAGGACCATGCGGGAGCCCGACGAGTACATACGCTGCCACGTCTACGTAGGCTACCTCGAAACTGTCATCGCACAGCTTGTGCAGGGCTTTGGCGCGGGCTGCCTGCGTTCTCCATCGCTCTCGGGGTGCATGTTCTTGTGGACGGAAAAGATAATGACCTGGGAGCGAAGGTCTGGAGGTGGGGGAACCCCCTAGGTAGGATGGGTGATGGGGGCGATGCCTAGCTGAGAGAGCAGTGCGGCCTGCCACGGCACCCGGCAGGCGAGTCAGCTGTGCTGTTAGGGTGACTTCTGCCAGCTCCGCAAACGTAGTGTGGGTACCGAGGTTGAGGAGCCGGGCAGTAGGGATACTGGGGGGATAGGCGGAGGGCGACCTTCGTGCACCTCCCGAGGAGCACGTTAATGCGGTCCCGCTCCTTTGCGTTAGTGGGAGGTAGGGGAATGAGTACGCTGTGCGGGTCGTGATGTAGGTTTGGGAGAGATGGAGTGTGTTCTGCCCTCATGGATCCGCGCGCCCGTTCGCCACGCGCCGGATGAGACGGATGGCTTGCTGGGATTGGGTATGGAGAGCTTACATGGAGCCGCGCGCGCGCCGTGGGGGGTGAAGGACGAGACCCATGATGCGAACCTTGGAGACTAGAGGAATGGCGTGGTTCCCTAGCGCGTGCGAGATGGGAGGGTTGGCGGTGTCGTGCTACCTGGGGCGGTAGAGAGAGATGTTCTTATTGGGAAGAGGAACAGGCTAGACTGCGCGCGCGAACGTACGAGTAGGTTCGCGCGTACAGACTAGGTTTTTCATGTCGGCATCACTATCTCGACAGGCCCAGACAGTGATGTCAGCACAGAAAATGTCAGGGACTTGGGCGAGTTGATGCGCAGTAGGACTATGTTGAATAGGAGACAGCACAGCTCCCTGAGGCGTTCCCCTCGCTCCCAGTGACACAATAGACAGTTTTAGCTGTGCGTACGCACGGAGTTTGTGGGGACGGTAGTGCGCATGCGCAGAACGCAAGCCTTGCGTGCGTACGCTAGCCAGCGGACTTTGCGTTGCGGCGCTTGCGTACGCTAACTTTGACAAGATGGCGGCGCCCTGTTCGCCCGTTTCGGAATAAATACATGTCGCCGCTGGATTCTCCGACGCAACAGCTCGCTCAAATGGTAGCGGTTCGCTTTTATTTCGCCTACTCTTGCCTACACGTAGCGGTATAAGCGATAATTAGCCCCTGTTTTTCAGATAATTTGAACCAGGCCGCGGTGGCTCACTGGTTAGGGCGCTCGACTACTGATCCGGAGTTCCCGGGTTCGAACCCGACCGCGGCGGCTGCGTTTTTATGGAGGAAAAACGCTAAGGCGCCCGTGTGCTGTGCGATGTCAGTGCACGTTAAAGATCCCCAGGTGGTCGAAATTATTCCGGAGCCCTCCACTACGGCACCTATTCTTCCTTTCTTCTTTCACTCCCTCCTATATCCCTTCCCTTACGGCGCGGTTCAGATGTCCAAAGATATAAGAGACAGATACTGCGCCATTTCCTTTCCCCCAAAAAACCAATTATAAATATTCAGATAATTTGGCGATTTTCAAGCTCCTAGGCCTAACTAAATTCAGTGTTGTCCTCGTAGCAACGACACCTGGCGAAGCAGTTTTCTAGCTTTTTTTTATTATTATTAATTGGTTTTTGGGGAAAGGAAATGGCGCAGTATCTGTCTCATATATCGTTGGACACCTGAACCGCGCCGTAAGGAAAGGGATGAAGGAGGGAGTGAAAGAAGAAAGAGAAATAGGTGCCGTAGTGGAGGGCTCCGGCATAATTTCGACCACCTGGGGATCTTTAACGTGCACTGACATCGCACAGCACACGGGCGCCTTAGCGTTTTTCCTCCATAGAAACGCAGCCGCCGCGGTCGGGTTCGAACCCGGGAACTCCGGATCAGTATCTAGCTTTTAGCCAGTTCTTACATTTTCTTCGGTTTGCATAGTTTTTCTTCTTGGATCAAAAAAGACTCCCAATGCACTCACACTAGTTATCAGTAATCACGGATTAAATTTTCTTCAACCGAGCGTTGATGTGCTTTGACGTCTTGTCACTAGATGGCGCTACGTGCGCCTGAGGGACGCTATGGCACAGCCAGCTAAAACTTATACTTCGGAGCGCTTTGCGTACGTACAGCTAATGTGGAACCGGTGGTCGCCGGGGTAAGTGTGGTTGTGCGTTCGGAGAGGAAGTCGCGGGCTTGTACATCCGCAGGCCTTCTAGGTCGGCTGCGTGGGTAACGTTGTCGCAAGCTTTTGGTAGGTCGACGCCGAGGATAGTGTTGGTGCCGCCCGCGGGGAGTCAACGATGTGGTGTTCGAATCGTAGAAAGACGCGCGTCACGTGCCACGCGTTGCCAGCGGCGCAATAAAAAGCGCGTAGGCGCGCACTAGACCTGCTAGTTGACTTGGGGTTCAAACAATTGGAAGCCGAATTTTCAGCCTCGCAACACTAGATGATCGCGGCGTAGAGATGGCCAGACACCGGCGCCGCACGGGCACTGCCTGCGGCGGGCGGAAAGCCGCATGGTGCACCTGCTCGTAATGGAGGGCTCCGGAATAATTTCGACCACCTGGGGATCTTTAATGTGCGATGTCAGTGCACGTTAAAGATCCCCAGGTGGTCGAAATTATTCCGGAGCCCTCCACTACGGCACCTATTCTTCCTTTCGTTCACTCCCTCCTTTATCCCTTCCCTTACGGCGCGGTTCAGGTGTCCAACGATATATGAGACAGATACTGCGCCATTTCCTTTCCCCAAACACCAATTATTATTATGCTCGTAGAGGTGACAACACCTGCACTGCGGAAGGAGCGAGACATGAGATGCACAGCTACCCAGCTGGGCAATTTAAGAGCACTCAGAAATCAAGTCAGGAATAGAAAAAACAGCAGGCGCTGCAGAAGAGTGAAAAAGACAAGGTGAAATGAAAACTAGGCCAATGCTGTTTTCAAGTGGGATGTTTGTTTCGTGGACTCACTGTTCATGCAGTGCCATATATGATTCATGTCCAACTATCCTCTCAGTGCAAGGTCATTTTATTCGTTGTATTCATGCAACACATATTTTGATGTGCATAACATGTAGTAGGATGGAAAGTTGGGCTGGCTGGATTACGTTCATTTTAAAGGAAAAATACAGCGCGAACAGAGACGACGGGAGCAGCGCACCAGAGAGGTCATGGAAGCATTTTTCATAAAGAAAATTAGCGCATGCATCAGCCAACCCTCTATCACATTATCAGATGCGGAGATACGGTTCTTGGACAATACCTGATTTGCCATGGGTCATAGAAAAAGGGCGCCCCGTGCCATCTTGTCAGTTTGAGTTTGTTCCTTGTGTTGATTGCCTCATGTGATTGCTGACTTCACAGTTTTTTTCGGTCGCTTTTATATGTTTTCCTCCTGAATAAAATTTTAGCTGCGAGACAGCGCTTGTGTCGTGCACCTCTTCTTCGTCCGTCGTCTCTGTTCGCGCTGTATTTTTCCTTTAAAATGTGAATAACATGCTCACATATCCTTTGGGGGCAGCACTTCTCTTACGAGGAACAAATTTTTTGCTCCCTTTCACATCCACAATGCTAGCTGTTAAGCAAGAGGTTGCCAGATTAGAAGTAATATAGTTGTCTACACCGTCGGGCATCCATGCACCCCAGCATCACTGGGAGGCAGAGTGGCACAATCACGTTCACATAGCCTGTCTCTCCCACCTCGCACTAGTCCCTCCCAAAACAGAAACACATTTGTCGCACACTTATGGGCAGCAAATGCAGCAGTTGCAAAAGCTCAAGGAGGAACAGCTAGCACTGCTAATCATCCACGCTACCACAGATGTAAACCCCATTTTTTTTTTTCACATCATCTTTTTGTCCCGAAAAAACTTGCGCACAGATCTTTCACTAAACTTAATGCAAATTTGCCACATCATGCAGCAAACTACGAAAAATAAGAATGGGTCTAATTCACGTTATATTTCACTCTGCCACTGTAGGTGTGAAGCACAACAGCAATCTTTTCATGCAAGATTCAAAAGGTTTTGAATCGATGCAAACCTTGAATGGTGAAACCTCGTTAAGGAGTACCTCATGGCACAGCAGAAAACTACGCACAAAGCAGCACTATGTTCAAACTGTAAATCGCTAAAATATATTTTCTGGCCTGGCAAAGCATGGCACCTGAGGCATTCCATGAAGGAAAGCCCATGCGGAAGCTTTTATTCTCTTTGGACCACAGAAATCGGCTATTTATGCCTTCGGCCAAGGTGGCATCGCAACTATTAATGCAACGCTTAAGATGTTTAAACTGAGCACAAACAGCTCTACATAAGGCCCCATAGCTGCACCAAGCAAGCACGTACAGCGTGCATGCAGTTTCTTTAGCAAGCAACATCAAGCTGCCCTTTAGCTTCATCAGCATCGCCTGCATTGGATGATATCTGGGTAATGATAGAGGCAACAATGTCACTATCTGACCACACTGGAGAGAAGTCTCAACTGCACTGTCTACCTCTCTAAACATGCAAAACATGAATTTACACAGCGACTTCTTGAAGCTAAACTTCCGCAATGAACCCTTCACATGCATTGGCGGCGGTGCTAGTGAACACTCCAAGCTTTGCCTCAGCGAAACATGCGGGGGATGATGTCACTTGGGAAGCGCTAGATGTGGGAAGCATGCAATCCATTACAACACCAGTAATGCAACAATGCAATGACATGGAACGGAACCACAGCCGTGCAAAGCTGCACAGCACTGGCGCTGTGGTACATGGAGGAAAAAGAAAGTTTGCTGTGGTCAGCCTGAACTGCTGAGCTACCATGCTGCTATGGTGGCCAGATGAGCACAGTGCTGCGAAGAAGCAGTGCCACATGACAATAGTAAGCAATAGCTATGACGATGGGCACTGGAAGTTGCGAATGGGGTGGTGGCGAGTGATCGGGTGCAAGAGAGGTAGTAGTATACTAGCACCCCTGGCAAAGGGAGGAAAGTGCTCGCTTTGGGCATGTCAGCTGCTACAAGTGTGCTTGTCATATTCCGCACCATATTAATATCTACGCTTCACCACAGTTCATGTATTAGGGCCAATGGTGAAGTTTTCCTGCAATGCGTGACGCAGTTGGTGGCTGCTTTATGAGACCCCTTCAGCTTCATACATGATGACAGGTACATCCGTTTCACAGAGGCATTAGTAATTAGCTACTACACCGTAGGCAAGCATAAAACGTACAAGCTAAGTTATGGATTACATGCAACTGCATCCAAAGCGCAACTACCGCTTAAGCGAGTATACCTAAACGAGGTTTTACTGTATAGAAATTGCACAGAAACTCGTGAAATCTTCTGCAGTGAAGCACAGGGCTGTCTGCATTAGCTATAAAAGGTCCAAGAGATGTAGTGGTTAAGGAAATCTCGCCAAAACACCACTTCTACAAAACAGATACACCATACAAGACTGCTCAAAAACCGTTATGCATGTGTCTCGAGCTAAAAATAGAGCTATAACATAACAAAATGTCATTCATCAAGTATTTTGAGATGCAATCCAACTATAAGTAACTACATGCTGATATATGAACGATTTAATAAATTATGTGCAAACTTAACTTTCAAATACAATTGAACTCTGCATTGTTCAAGGCACAACTTGACCATACATGATGCGAATTATCATGTATACTTCTATGTATAAATATATATGCTGTAACATTCTATACAACACTACACGAATTTGACAACACCCACGAACACGTGTAAATGATGGCACAAACCTTTGCGCAACTGAAAAGTACCTCATGATTCTTGTATACTCACTGGAAGAGAAAAATTGGTCACCTCGAGAAGAACAAAGCCATTCCATACAGTTCACTGGGCTGACAAACATCGTACTAAAAATTACATTATAAAATTTTACACCATGCTTATAGCATGTCATTGTATAATAGATGCACCACCAAGCAAAAAATTTTCTAAAAATAACAAAAGGTGAATAAATACAAGCCATCAACCAACTTACAAAAACCATCCACGAAATTTCGCTACAGACATCAAGTGAAAAAGTCTTTCAACGTCTTTGTTTTCTCAGCGCATGCCTTTTTTTCCCGTGTCACTTTTTTTGTAGAAGTTGACGCGGCCCGTTTGCGATTGACAGGCACTGGTTTAGCAACAGTTGTGACTGTGCAGTTCTCGCGGCTGAGGTTCAGGGCGACGTGGTAGTCGTCATGCTCCTCTTTCTTCCAGACTAACACGGTCTTGCCGCACTGCTTGCACTTGTGCAGCAAGCTTGGGTCTATCGACAAATATTTCCACCCTCCTTCGTCACTATTACCGTCGACAACGCCAGCGCCATCATCCAAGGCAGGGGTCGTGCCGGCTCTCTCAGCAATATCCGTGTTCTCAGTATGGACACTAGGCCTCTGTTCAACATGTGACAGCCGTGAACTAACCACCTTGCCGTCGTCCTCATCAAGGACAAGAGTAGACCCTGGTAAGCCATCACAGCTCAAAGAATCCGTGCATTGGACACTCAACGCATCATCAATACCCTCCGCACAAATGTTGCTTGTCCAATTCTCAGTCTTTGCTGTGCCATCAGTGGAGGGTGACGCTTTTTCACCTGCCTCACTTCTGGCCCACATCTTTTCAAAGTAGCTCACTTTCGGAGCATCAACAGGTGTCGCTTTCTTAGAACTCTTCTTGGAGGTTGTCTTCTTTGGCTTCAATGCCGCCGCCCCTGTTGCCTTGCTAGTCTTTTTTGAAGATGCTGACGTGGTTGAGGCTGATAAGGCACGCTTCACTTCTTCAACGTGGCTCTGCTTGGCTACAGTAGACGGAACCACACTGTCATCTTTGCTGGGTTTTCGAGGGCTCGCCAAGATCATAGCTAGTTTTTCTGAAAACGGAAGGTCTTCTCTTTGGTCCTCCTTGTTTGGAGTGTCCAAAGAGTGTGATGCAGAGATCTTGTTCTCACTCACTGCTTCGGAGGTTTCTTCGGCTGTTATGGGTGTTGTAGGAGGCGGTGGAGCTGACTCGGGCTTCTTAGGTGTGGCAGACTTGGACTGCCTCACAAGGAACTTTGAAATCTCCTGTGACCCGTCTTCCAAACTGTCCCGAAATTTGGTCGCTGCTATCGATAAGTTTATTAATGGTGGATTCCTGGAAAAAGAACAAGAGGCAATGCTGTAGAGAGAACCATAGAGCAACGTGCTTTAGATTTTCCTGTTCACTCACAGATTTGAAAAGGCAACGTAAGGAGAAACCACATTCCACCATTCTACACAAGTTCAACAAAGCAAAGATCAACGCTGCAACTTCTCTGGTTTACGCAAGCAATTCATCGAAGATGAAAATACTGTTCATACAAGATGAATGACTTTCATACCAGAGGTCCGATAATTTTGCAGCATGAAAATTAATCTGGGCTTTAGCAATGTTTTTCCTACTTTCGGTGCTGGCACCAAGTAAAACCTTGATCATATGACCTCGATTAATTCGAAATGCCGGATAATTTGTTGAATTTCTCCGGTCCATCATTACCACCACCAGCAGCAGCAGCCTGACTATGCCCACTGCAAGCCAAAGGCCTATTCCATATCTCCCAATTAACCCTGTGCCGTGGCATCAGCGGCCACCTTATCTCCAACTTGCTCTTAAACTTAGAACTTAACTTACACTTAAGCTTCTAAACTTCGTGACCATCCGTCATCCTGCCTTCGCATTAAATGCTCTACCCAAGCCCATTTCTTCTTCTCGAGTTCTGCGAGGATGTCAATTAGACCATGTTTGATCCGTGACCCACTCTGTCTTCTTCCTGTCTTTTTATGTTGCATCTATAACTTTCCTTCCCGTAGCTCGCTGCGTTGTCCTCAATTTAAGCTGAATCCTTTTCATTTGCCCCAATGTTTCTGTCCCATAGGTGACTACCGGTAAGATACAGCTGTTATATACTTCTCTTGAGAGATAATGGTAACCTGCCAAATTGCAGAAAATCGTACAATACCAAAATTCGTATCAAACGTTATTGTATCATTGAGATTCTACTTATAATACGATATTTACTATGTGTGCCTTTTCAGCTGAGCTCTAAATAGTAGATCAGTAGCTGACAACTGATTAGGCAAGCCTAAACGAACCACTGTGCACCTTTCCCTCACCAAGTGTCTGATGATGCTGGAGAAGATGCCTTCAGCTTCATAACCACAGCCAGTGCATCCTTCGCCACCCTGGAGGAGTCGTAGCTTACCAGCTGGCAGGAGCGTGATGTGCCACCTTCCTGCCCCACCTTCCGCACACTGACCACCAACAACTGGGCAGTGCGCTGGTTCTGCACACGCCATAAGAAAAGGCTCGATTTAACTGTGCATGTTTCTGCTTTAAGTGCACTAGGTGCGGCTGCGAAGTGATCGTTATCATCAGCCCAGTTACCATAATTTCATGATGAAGTCCTCTCCCATTGACTTCCTAACAACCTGGTGCAGCGCCAAATACAACAACCTGATCCCCGCAAACCTCTTAATCTCATCCATCGACTTAACTTTCTGCCACCCTCTGCTATGCTTGCCATCGAATGGAATCCAGCCTGTTACCCTTAATGAGTGTCAGTTATCTTGCCTTCACATTACATGCCCTGCCCAAGCCCATTTCTTCTTGATTTCGACTAGGATGTCATTAACCCGCGTTTGTTCCCCGACCCACACTGCTCCCTGCCAATCTTTATCTTACTTTCCTTTCCTCTCACCATGCTATTTGTATCTCACGATTACAGCTACCATCTTTTCCAGAGCTCTCTGCACTGTCCTCAATTTAATTTCAAGACTTTTTTTTTAGCTGCCATGTTTCAGGGCCACAGGTGAGGATGGAAAGCGAATCTGCTTAAAAACAACCGCACTCGTAAAGCCAAATGTGCGCTGTGACTCAACTGCCCTTATAGTACTGTTCAAAAGCACTAGCAAGAAGAAAACAGAAAATTCGTGCTTCAGTCAGGTAGAGAGATGGCACGTTGTGTTGGGCAAGTAGGAAGTAATTCATATTGTGGGCCAGCGCAAAACGAACAACGAACCTAGGAAAGAGAAGACGACACGGGCGCTCCGTTGTCCGTTTTGCACTGGCCCACAAGAGAGATGGCACTTACAAGGCAACAAAACAAAACATACAGAACTTTGTCATCGCACATATACACCACTGGTACAATGGTGATGAAAAAGAATAAACACTGAAAGTAGGCACACTGGATTAGTGTTTGCTTGCTTGTTAAACAACTGCTTGACTGCCTTAATTTATCTTTGTGGATTGATAGACGAGGAACTCTACACCAACAAACAATTTCGCCTTTACTGCCTTCTCAGCTGTTGCCTCGCAAGTTCTTAGAGCACACTCCAAAATGTCAAAACAGCGCATAAACCATCGGACTAGGCTCACCTGTTCCCGGTCCCTCAGGAGGCGTTCAACCAGTTCTTCACACAGCTGCTCCAGCCAGTGCTTCACCTGGTAAGGGAAGATCAAAGCATGTCACGACAAGAAAAAGGCAAATCAAAATTGCAAGCCAAAAATCACTAAGCAGCAGACACAGTGCAGAAAAATGAAGCAATCAATCAACCATTTACCAGCTGTATAAGTGTGCCCACTAACACGCTGCAGAACCCTTGGTTGAACAAGCCAGAAATAAAGATCTCGATAGACTAAGGTAAAGTCCTCAGTCCAGTCAGAACGTTCTCCATCCTCGTCAGGGGTAAATAGCCTACTGTGCACACAATCAGGCCTGGCAGAGCTGCGCCGATGAAATGACTGATGCAGCTCACAGAGGTTCTAGTGTTGCCACGTCTACGTAAACTGCTGGAGCATGGGGAGGATAGTTCTTGTGCAAAGCCTCGGCTCCAGCTTTCTGTCTCTCTCGATCATGCTCTGAGTGGGTACCGTATATATACTCGCGCAATGAGCCCGCTCGCATAATGACCCCCCCTCCCATTTCTGTTGTCCAGAATTCACTCTATTTTAGATTTTAGCTTTAAGTAGCGGGCTTCTCAGTTTTCGCGCTGTCTGCAGTGAAGACCTTGGCATGCGCTAAGGAGCTACCTACCGGTTACATCACCACTTGTTTATCTTTTGAGGACAGCTCTTGCCAGAGGAGTAGGGGTGAGGGGAGCGTGATGTGGTGCGCTTGGCGAACTTGGCAGAGTGCCAAGATGTTATGAGCTCTAAGCTAAGGCTCAAACATTTGCATTACACACTCGTAACTGTCCTGTGTTTTTTTAACCTTGCATATTTTTCTAAAACACACACCTGGGGTGGCATTATGGATCGCTCTCAATTTTGAGAACGTGAAGTCAAAATGGCGACACCGCGAGATGCTGACCGCGGAATCAGCCAATCAGCAGCAAGGTTGCGGTGGTTAGTAGCAGGGCTCCGCCCCGGAAGCATTTATTTGCACGACAAGGGACTGTAGGCTAACGTTTTGCTGTAAAGACGCAGTGAATAAAATGAGTAATGTTTATTTTGCTAAAAACTGTATTTGAAACTCAACAGCACTAAGCAAAACAAGAAGTGTTCTAAGTTTTGCAATTAAGCTTGCTGTTTAGTCCCTTTTGTTGTCAGCGGTCAAGCGTGAACACGTCAGTCTTAAAATAAACAGAAACGCAATGATGAAAACAAATAGTTTTATTTTGGTAATAAACTGTGTTGAAAACTTAACTGCATGAATGAAAATTAGAAGCGTTCTCAGTTTTGCAATTAAATTTGCTGTAGGGTAACTTCTCTTGCCATGAGGGCGCGCTGGCAGTGGTATAGCGTGAACATGGCGGCCTGCAAGAAAACAGCTGATTCTATGCCTAGTTCCTGTTTTTTTTTTTGCGTGTCGTCTAAAATCAAGGTACTTTGAGGATGTCTTAATTGTGCAGAAAAATCTGATTGAAGGCAGCGAACGCTATGAGCCTGCCGAGATCAATTTACAAGCTGCGCTCGGCTCGAAAATTGACGAAGACAACTTTAGTCTGTGTTCTCGGTTGGCGCCTACTATCTATGACCGAGTGACGTGTAGTTCTGTTTATTTTTATTCATAAAATACCAGAAAACTATGAATCATCCCACAGAAGCAACTGCCGACAGACGGGAGCAGACAGGTACAGCTGCTGATAGCTTGCAATCTTAGTGCGGGAAATGAGAGCCAACACGAAAAGCCTCTGTGGTAACAATCACTCTTCTGCCTCATAACCAAGTGATGACGCCCACATCGGGCTAAGCACTTGATGTTCCGTTCGTGTCTTTGTAGCTCCGTTCGGTTGATGTTCAGTTGTAGCGGTAGTTTTTTTTTTCCTGCGCAAGATGCAGAAATTGTGATGTTTATGCTCCACTTAGTTTGTTTAGAGAAAGGATGCACTTGATTTGATAACTTTGCTATTGTTGCCGAGGAAGGAACGAGCTTGTTTCATTAACGTTATTTGCTGATCTTGTAATAGATCCGGGGTCAACCAGGTAAGAAGAAGTTGCTTGTATGGCTTGTGTAGAGGCTAATTGCAACAGGGCAGAAAGTTGAGCAAGTTTGTTCACGTTCGCGGGTACACAGCACTAGACTTCTCCACAATGAATGTGTAGAGGCAATGTTCAATTTTTCATATGATCCAGGGTAGTGAGGTAGGTAGGACAGGGCAGTGATGTTATATGTATTTTGCGCAGCAGGCGGAGTTATGTTGGTATAGCTAGGTTTGGTGAGGGCAGTGTTTGAAGAGCTTTAAATACTTTGCATAGCTTCTAACATGCACTTCTTTGCAGCTCGGAAGAACACTTAGGTTTTTTTTTTTAAATTATGGTCCATCTTACCTGAGGCACCCTGTATACAGGCCACTCCAGTAGGAAAGGGAACAACTAGTTGAAAATGACTAGGATATTAAATACCTAGAGGAAAAGTAGCTTGAAAACAGCTACACTTGTCACACATATTATGCGATAGCATAAGGAGCTTGTCCAGCAATTTGGCATTGTCATCGTCTCGTGTCATCCTGGACAAGACTTCATAGCCTTGTGTTATCGCAAACCAAGCTAGGTGTCAGTTATGGGGCAATAACCAAGTGCTCAAAATTTCCCATAATGGAGCTGCCTGTATATTCCTAGAGCTGTAGAGCATTTCTAGTAACAGTGTTGCATGTTTTGTTATTGTAAACTAACCTCTACTCACACACCATCTCCTTGATGACGTGTCTGTGATGTTTACACATCTTTGTCTATCAGTGAAGAACATTCTAGTCATTCAGCAGTCATTGTAGCCACTGCACCTTACAATATTTATTTTATGCATTGTTGTACAGTGGTCTCCTTGCAGTAGGTACAGCTTTTAGCCCAGAGTGAAACCCCTAGTCACATATCAAGCTAAAAGCTTAGCTTTGGTATTTACACATCT
The DNA here is from genome assembly GCF_052857255.1 of Amblyomma americanum. Lineage (NCBI taxonomy): Eukaryota > Metazoa > Arthropoda > Arachnida > Ixodida > Ixodidae > Amblyomma > Amblyomma americanum. The sequence goes on from NC_135507.1 coordinate 43,935,175, forward strand.
TATATGTGCCAAAATGTTTTCTAGTCCTGAAAATGCATTATGTACACTGCACCATGCAGTATTTATTGTACAGCTAGCCTCTGTATGAAAGAAAACAGGCACTTTGAACTCAATTTTTCAAAATTTTTTTCTTAACTGCACTTGGAAATGAAATGCCATATGGTATTTGTACATCAAGGTAAAGTACGCTTGTATGTACACTGCCTTTGCTGCAGTAGAAACACTCGTGTCAAATGCTGTGCCTAAAAAAAATAAATGCACTCACTGAATGTATGATGCACTAAAAGCAGCTTCGATTCCAATAAGCATCACAAATATTTCGTGCCTTATACCAGCACTACAGTTTTGGTTCATGCATGTTTGTCACACAGGTAATGACCACAGGCACTCCATCAAGTTGGAAGGAGATAGACAATGGGCAGGAGGGCTGACATAAGCATTGGCAAAAGAGAGCGCACAATGATGATTTTCACATATTGGGCAAGCTGTTTGAACACCTTTTCCTCCTTCAGAAAGAGACTGCAACACACTGCTGAGGCAATGGGAAGTACACTGGCAAACACACTGTCAATGAAGTGGCAGCTGGTGGGGCACTTGTTTGTCACTGCAAGCTTCCGGCGGTACACAGGTTGGCCAAGGGCCCAACCACATCACAAAGTTGCTCACACACTTGCAGATGTGTGTTGTGCACTGACACGAGGCAATGACAGTGGCGACATGAAACAGTGGCTGATATGACTCTCCACGCCAGCATGGTGAGTCGTCTCTAGACGCTTGAGTTTCCACTGCAACTGTCCCTGCACTATCCCTAGGTACGCCTGCCTCTGCCGCTCTACAGCACCTGCCGCTCCACTGACAGCACACTCACCCGCACACCTCCCAGTTCAACGGCGAGTTCGTCGCACAGCCACTGCACAGTCTCCTTCCCAAGTCGAAGCGTAGAACTCGCCCCACGTGTCAAAGTCGTCTTCATGCGACCTCCTACCCCGTTGCTCGTGCTGTCACCCGCGTGTACGACGATGTGAACAGCTGTCTCAAACGCTTTGAGACTAGTTTTCTGGCTCTCAAAAAATCGTCTCAATCTGCTCGCGTAATTAGGTGAGCAACGTCGACACTTCTGGGACGTTTACGACGTCAGCCAGTGATGCAAAAAATCAAAATGGCCGCCGCTCATGCCCGACCAATAGGAGAGGGGCAATTGAGACTATTTCTGAGACTGTTTCGATTGAGAGTAATCCGTAATTCCGCCCCCGACCTTCAAGGCCAGCGTTCAGAATGTTCATGCTATCTTGCCGCGATTGGCCAGTGCCACCGGCTGCCACAAAATTGCGGGATTGCGTCAATGTGAACGATGCTAAATACCAGTGGCATTAACACATCTGGCAGCGTGCATTTGTTGGTGACGAAAGGACGGACAAAGATGTGGTATGAAATTTTGACCTTTCCAAAAAAATCTGTCGAAACCTTTCTTTCCTGCATAATGAACCCTCCCCCAATCTCATGCCAACTTTTCTGGAAAAAAAAGTGGGTTCATTATGCGAGTATACACAGTATTTTCGGGAAAAGGCAGAATGCAGACATTGTTACTGGCAGCACTGCGAGAATTTCGCGTGGCCGAGATATGGCCGGGGACGGTTATTCCAAGTCAGTGCAGTAGAGAGAATATGGCCGTTTTGGTATGTGAGAGTCTATGGTACTGATTTATGGGGTGTGCTTTTACCAACTTTCCCAGGGTGTTGTGCACCCCTAGTTGAAGGAGTTTCTCAGTGGGTGTTGATTTAGGGAGAAGGAGAGCAGTTTTGTATGCTGTGCGAATGAGTCTATTGAGTTGCTAGGTCTCCGTGGGTGTGAGCTAGAGACAAGGGATGGAGTAGGTGATCCTGCATAGGCAAAAGGCCTGAATGCGTGTCTGCTTCCTTCATGCCGCAATGACGATTGGCAATACGCTTAATTAGCGACACTGCATTGAGAATCGCAGCATGAATTAATTTTGTGGTCTCAGTGTTGAGCTGTTGTCAGAAATATTAAGTCCTAAAATTTTGATTCTATTGACACAGCAGATGGGTGTGTTGTCTAGTACGACTCGAATGTTAGGGGGGTCCCGCTCTTTTAGGTCCATGACTAAAAGCTCAGGTTTAGCTGCCGAGCAGCTTAGACTAATGCTGCTGGCGTGCGCAGCAATAGTGTCAGCGGCCAGCTGGAGCTTGGATTTTATTTCGCCAAGGTTGCCGGTATTGAGCCAGATGGTGATGTCATCCGCACGCAAGGAGTGCTAGACCAAAGGAATTTTAGCAAGATCTCGCGCTAACAGGATACGAAGGGCCCGGCCATCTAGAGTGGCCTGAGGACCAATCGTCGTCTTGCTTCCTCTTTTCGCCTCCTTCCCCTCACTTGGTTCTTTCATGAATCATTAAAGTTGTTACCTACCCACCTATTTTGTGTTGCCAGTGGAGAGTAAGCTGGCTTCCTCAACCTCTTGACACTGAAGTGCCCGCAGTGACAAACATAGGCCTGCTTGTGAACGGCGCTAGTTTGGTCACGATCGCAGCCCTCAGTGACGTCATTATCATCATCTCAGTTGTCAACTCCATTGCAGGACGAACACTTGCCCAGACAACCTCCAATGAAACATCTCTTGCGACGATCATGGCCATATCATGCCATCAAATTTGAAAAGCTTCCCCCTCCAGGCAAGCTTTGACAAAGTGGGTACAAGTATCACAAAGTATATGCGTTTTCAGTGGAGGACTTAGATGCAACTGGTATAAATGACCCATGAGGCAAAGAATAATCAAGCCACTCGATCACAAAAGATTGCAAAGAGCGAGCACCTGTTACCTCTCCACTGCTTTGAGAGAGGTAAGGAGGCATTTTCTAAAGTCACCTGCGCTATGCTGTCAAATCCCATGTCAAATGAAATGAGAATTTATTAGACACAGAATTAACAGACATCAAAATACAGTAGAACCCCCGCTGTTACGTTCCTCACTGCTGCGTTTTCCCGGCTGTTACGTCGTTTTCGTCCGGTCCCGGCATAGCTCCCATAGGATCCGATGTATTGGGTACCCCGCTGTTACGTTGTAGCTGTGAAAACGTTCCCGCATGATACGTCGCAACCTGGCACCCCGAACCCGGCCGGGCAACGCGCGCCAAGCACCATTTTGACGAGTCTTGGCCAGGCTTGGCTACGGAATTGGCTACAAGACCATGGCCTCCGAGATCACCCCCTTGCACGCGCGTGGGTAATCTCGGAGGCCATAAAAAGCCGCACGCGAGTTGGAGAGATTGCCACTAGATGGCCATTGCCTCGTCAGCCGAAGCGAGTAAAACCCGGGGGCCCGCAGCAATCCAGTCTTTCTTGTTTGTGCGGTTCAACCCATCCGAGTCGTCCATGTCCTTCCGTCAACAGCTACGCTGCCTACGCCTCGTCAGGCCTCGCTAATCCAGTCTTTCTTGTTTGTGCGGTTCAACCCATCCGAGTCGTCCGTGTCCTCCCGTCAACACCTACGCTGCCTACGCCTCGTTGGGCCTCGCTAACACTGCGAGCGATTTGTCGTCCTTTGATGGCATCGCGCAAGCGCAAGGCGCTTTCCCTCGAGGAAAAGCTGGATGTTCTCAACGCAGTCGACAGGCAGCCAGCGCGGAAAAGAGTCGACATCGCCAAGGATCTTGGTCTGCCACCCTCGACGCTTAACAGCATCGTCTCGAAGCGTGCCGAGATACAAGGGAATGCCGCTTCAGCGTGGACTGCAGTGAGCACGTCAACTGCACAGCACTGCTTCACGCGGTGTGGCTTTCGCATGGACGGCGGAGAGGAAACTGCCACGGAAGCTGAAGAGACGGAAGCAGCCTCTCATGATCAAGAGCTGAGTGAAGCTTTGAATGCGCTGGGTGCCACGGGAGTCACGTATGACGACTACGTCGCCGTGGATGCTGCTGTCGTGACGTCCGAGTGTCAGAGTATCGCCGAGATCGTTGCAGACTCGGCCGCGAGTGAAGCCTCAGACTGTGATGATGACGAGGAGCACGAGCCGCATGATTCCGGGGAGTTGGCGGATCCGAGCTTTGGAGAAGCCGTCGCGGCTCTGGACCTCCTCCGCAGGTACGTCGCACCTCAAAGCGACGCTGAGAGCAATGCGGCTTTCCAGGCCATCGAGAAACGCATGGTGTTTTCCAGCGAGCGGAAAAAACAGCAATCGACCATTCTAGATTTTTTTATGACCTAAGCTCACTTGATGTCGAAATAAATTGTTTCAAGGCAAAGCTGCACTGTTTTCATTAATTTTCGGACATTTCCTCACTGTTGCGTTTTCCCGGCTGTTACGTTTTTGTTTCGCGGTCCGGTGAAAGACGTATGAATGGGGTTCCACTGTATTTCCAATACAGTACTAATGCACAAAACAAAGACAGTTCCAAGAAATGCCAAGGCACCAGTTCATATATTGCTGAGGCAGGGCAAGTTGATTGTGCCAGTCCGTTCACATTTTGCTGTTCCATGCTGTGCACAGTGCAAGCAACCTTTGCACTTCTCCGACTAACTACTACATTTACGCTGTAGCGCCACAGCCTAAGCATGTGCAAGGAAGAAGAGCTAGGCTTGCGCATGGCAGACACACCTGGCTATGTGTCTCCGCAGACATGGCATCTCAGGCACCTGCCTTGCAATGTGCGAACAAATGTGTCCACCAATCAAACATAATTAGTGATACTGGACACTGAGCTTCCGTCGCCCACCACCGAGCCAGTGCATTGCCGCCTCAGCTCCCAGCCGTTCAGCCACAACACCTGCAGTGCCTACAGGCCATGGCTCTACTGCCAGACAAGTGGCACCCGCCTATGTTACCGCTTTTGCCGTTCCGTACCGAGCCGCAGGTAGCTTTGTTCACCAAAGCCGAGGCCATATTGTATGTCAACGGCATTTTCTCTCACGTTTGGCACCGCCTGCTGCTCAACTGGACACTACTCCGTGAGATCTTTGGCCAGTTATTATTCCTGCCACCTGATGGGCATCTCTTGAGACAGTGAAGGCAGCATTTTTCGAGCAATTTGGTGCTCCACCATTCCGAGCGGCACGGCACTCCCTGACTCTTCAGACCCGTACCATATACCACGGTGTTCTACAAAAAATGGAAAAAGAATTCGTAGTAGGCCATGACCCAGCATTTATTTAACCAATTTTCGCCAAGCATGTATTCTACCGCTACAAGGTATAAGCTTAAGAAGGCTTTGAGGTGCCTAGTATCTTGGACATTAATACCTATATTCAACTTTGAATACGTTGTTTTTCCGCAGTGCATATGTTTTGCCTGCTGCCAGCCAGGCATAGCCAGTCAAGCCCACTGAGGCTCTGGCAAGCCTGTTTTGTAAATGTGACCTGTTCTGTGCAATAAAATTGGTATTGTTTTGTTAGTCGTTGATTGCTACTGAAGTAGAATTAGAGAAAGTGTTTTTATACCGATAAATAACAGACGTGAAAGGTTGCCTTTGACTCATTTTTTCGTGCTTCATGCCAGCAAATGCTACCCTCTTGTTTCAAGTGCGACCATTTTATGTTTGATTAAATACAGTGCTTTTTGATTTTTTCCTTTTTCCAAGTACATTACCTACGAATCTATGATGCATCACCCTGTCCTTGCATTTTTAATGTAAAAAGTCAACAAACGATTACAATAGCCAGTACAGTCGAACCCGGATATATCGAACCCGCATATTTCGAATTATTGGCTATATCGAACACACAGATTACCCCCTTGAATATACTATGTAAAAGTATAGGACAATTGCGTAGTATATCGAATTCCATTTTCGTTGGACATTCGATATATCGAACGGCGCGCTGCGCCGCGCCCCTGGAAGGTGCGCTTTTCCCAAAGACATTCGTGTCTGGTCCTCAGAGGTAAACTTTTCCTAGAGTCAGTCAGCAGGCTTCTCCTCTGCGCATGCGCGGCTGTCGCCTAGCGACGGAGACGCAGAGCCTTTCCCCCGTTCTTGCGCCCCACCGGCGCGAGCTCTCTCGCTCCTCCTCTACCGCCAGCGTGTGCATTGGGCAAGGGCATTGGAGCTCATCGAAGAGAGTGCGCGGCATGGAGACGCGGCGACGTTTCCAAGCCACGCTTCCTGGGAAAAGGGAGAGAGAGAGAGAGTGAAGGGTCGGCACGGTCGCTTGTGGGCCAGGGGAGACGAGAGAGCCAGAGAGGGCTCAAAAAACGAACATAGCGCCTTCGACGGCATATTCCGCCGATCTTTTTCCCCGCTCTCTTCTTTCTTTTCCCTTTGTCGTTCCTTCGCAGCCCCGTTGACTGTCGCTCGAACAGGCTTCACTCGGACTGCTCCATCTGCACATCGTGCGTGTTGTTGTGCGTACCTCTGTTTCAACGTGCCGTGTGTAGCGTGTGTGATTGCAGTCATCTGGTGAGCTATGGCATCCGCGGACATAAAAAAGAGGAAGAATCTGGACTTTGCAAGAAAGCTTGAAGTAATCTGGCGTATCGAGAATGGAGAAAAGAAGTCCTCCGTGGCAGACGCATTCGGCATTCTGCGGAGTACTTTAAGTACGTTGCTAAAAAACAAGCAGGACATCAAGCTTAAAGCAGGTGAGGAAAGTCACTCGGGAGCGTGTCGTGTGCGCCCTGATGCTTTTGACAAAGTGGAGAAGGCACTTTACACGTGGTTTCTTGAAATCCGAGCGAAAAATATTCCCGTGGATGGCCCGACCTTAATCGAAAAGGCCAAATGGTTTGCTACGGCTCTTGGCGAAGAGAACTTTTGCGGTGGCACTGGATGGCTGCAACGGTTTAAAAACCGCCACGGCATTGTAGGAAAGGCCATTTCAGGCGAAAGTGGGGCTGTCAGCAGCCAAGAGATGCAGCAGTGGCTTTCTGAGGAGTGGCCGAAGATCACTGAGAAGTTTTCGCCTGCAGAAATCTTCAATGCAGACGAAACTGGTCTCTTTTGGCAAATGTTGCCGAATAAGACACTCGCTCTTCGTGGAACCACATGCCACGGTGGTAAAATGAGCAAAGTGCGTGTGTCGGTGCTGCTTGCAGCCAACATGGACGGCTCGTGCAAGCTACGGCCATTCGTGATCGGGAAGAGCAAGTCACCGCGCTGCTTCAAGAACTGTAAACAGCTTCCCATCCGCTACGGCTGTAATAGGAAGGCCTGGATGCCACGTCAACTTTCTGTTGAATGGCTGCAGGCTTGGGACGCTGAGTTGGGCAAGTCGGGCCGCCGAGTTTGCCTTCTGGTAGACAACTGTTCGGCCCATCAAACAACTTGCAAGCTGCAGCACATCGAATTGAAGTTTCTCCCACCGAACACCACAGCGAGACTGCAGCCCCTCGACCAGGGTATCATAAGGGCATTCAAGGTAGGCTATCGGAAGCGACTTATTCAACGGCTCCTCATAAACCTCCGCATGGGAACCGATCTCAAGATTGACCTGCTTGGCGCGATCCAGATGATTACCGGCGCTTGGGGCGACGTGAAGCAGGCCACAGTAGCCAACTGTTTTGGCAAGGCAGGCCTTGAAGTGGAAAGAGATGAATGTCCGGAAGCTTTAGACGACGATGAGTGCTTGGAGGACGCGTTCCGCGACTTGTCCAATTTTTCCGGCACCGTCCCGCCCGAAGTTACTGTTGATGACTTCATTAACGCTGACAGCGAAGTTCAAGCGGTAGCCGACCTCGCTGATGAGGACATTGTGGCCGGAATAGCTGGCGTTCAAGACAGCGATTCCAGCGACAACGAGGGCAACTGTGTTTTCGAAGAAACGCGTCCGTGCACAGCCACTGAACTGGCGTCAGCGTTCAGCCTGATTCGGCGCTGTTGCGGCGAAATGGAAGGCACTGGGTTCTCGCACCTAGACAGTCTCGAGAAGATTGAAACTAGTGTTTTAAACTTCATTTCCCAGAGGAAAAATCAGCCCAAAATTAGTGATTTTTTTCCGTGAAATAAAGCGCTTTCATATTGTGCACATGCTATGTGATTCGCGGCTGTTCCAATTGGTAAGCCACAATTTTTTATGATCGCGAGTGCTTTTTTGGCCTATATCTGTATATCGAATTTTCACTATATCGAACTATTTTCCGATCCCCGTCGAATTCGATATATCCGGGTTCGACTGTAATGCAAAATCTGAGCGCAGCTCTTTGTGAATGGTGGTGTGTCACACTGCTAGTCACTCTCCGGGATCTACTGTAGCAGCCGCTTTCCAGGTGGTGTTCTGCTCTGCTACTTAGACAACCAGTTACTCCGACAACGCCGACGACTATGACGCACAAGCCGGGAACAAATGCCTAAGAGGTAGGCTCTAAAAAAATTTGATTTTTGAGTGCTAGCACAAGTTCGTAACTGTCAGACTGTCAGAAAGTCAGACTTTCAATTGTTCCAAAATCTCAAACTCACCTTGCTTGTTGTGTCAAGGGCGAGCTTCCCACGGAAGTTCTTGCCACAGCCAATGGACTGCGCTAGCTTGCGTGGAGTCACCAGTTCATGGTCGACACCACGGACGAGATGATACAGCCAAGTTCTGGAAGAAACAGCTACGTCTCATTATACACCATGACAGATCACAACAGAAGCCACGGCACCCGCAACGAGACACGTTACCAGCCTAAGAATGTGACAGGCTCTCTAGGAGCTGAAATTGGTTTTCACTAAACCATGACTTTTCAGCACTAGCCTGTGCTGTACAGTGCCTGTATAACTGCCACAAGCACTTTTTCCCAGCTAAGTAACCCTTAATGCCTGTATTCTCAAAACACAGCTAGCAAACATCACAACACTTATTGATAGCCCAGCGTACCATTACGCTAGACAACAATGTGAATTTTAAATTTCTAAAACAAATAAATATATTTGGGGTTTATCTGTTAACACAACATTCATGACATGACAGTCATTACACTGCAACTACAGCACAGCAGACACTATATCAATTATTTTGAATTAGAAGTGGCTTTAGTGGTAAGCTATTTAGTATGCTACAGTGAAATCTCGGTATAACGAACTTCAGGGGACCGCGGGAAAATGTTCGTTATTCTGAAAGGTCGTTATAGTGAAAGCCCAAAAATTAGCCATAACAATAGCATTTCAGTAACGCAAACGCCCTACCTTTGAAACAGTACCTCCTTGAACTCGTTTCTCACACAATGCACACGTGATGGTCAGACAAGGCACATTTATTTGAAATAGTCCGTGATCGTCTTCTGACAGGTGCAGCACAGATTCTGGCACATTCTGTGCTCTCACGTCTTTAAACTAAGTCAGCACTGCTGCGTCAATATTCTGGAAATCGCCGAGCCGCAGTCACTTCCTTGACGGGGTAAGCTGAGATTCTTGCTGCTGCTTAAAGATTTTCTCTTCATCTTTGAGAATCATGGTGATCGTCGACCGCGCCACTCCACGTTCTTTAGCCACGACGGATTGTTACTTCCAGTCTTCTATCTCGCAAAGAATGTCTACTTTCTCGTTCAAAGAAAACTGCTTTTGCTTCTTCGCCGTGGTTAGAGCTGTTGAGCTCATGGCAACGCGAACGACGGCACGCACTTCTAACACAATAATATAACCAGAAGAAAAACAAGATGGACAGGCCTGATACGGGTGACAGCACGCGAACAACTGAGAAAACAAGCAAGAAAAACGTGATGCGTCGTCGCCTCCGCAACAGGAAAAAAAGAAAAGGCCCACTTCAGCGTTAATTACTACTTTTTTTTTTCCTTCTGCCGCACCGTCTCAGGTTTTACGAGCCCATGCTCCCCGCCTCTCCACTCCTGGTGCGTTGTTGCCTCCGCGACGGAGAAGGAAAAAAAAAAAAAAAGTCCCCGCCCGCATCTTTCTCCTCCCGCGCAATCTCAGGTTTTAGCGGGAAGCAAGTTGCAAGGCGCCTGCTCTTCGCGCTGCGTCGTCTGCTAGCTTAGAGCTTTGACTGTCGTGACGGATACACTGAAATCTAAGAATCCTCGCATTTCGGGATATGAGTTCGTAGTACTGAGGTGTTGTTAAGATGACACGGAAATTAAATAACGATCGTTATTCTGAAGTTCGTAGTAGTGAAATATTTTTACATTGAAACTACAAGCAGTCGGCATGCGATTTCTTAAAAGTTCGTTAATCTGAAATGTTCGTTAATGTGGTGTTCGTTGTAACGGGGTTTGACTGTACCTGGCATTCATTAAATTTAAAAACACCATGCCATCAGGTTAACCATGTCCCTGAAGGTTATAGAATCAACTCATGACAATTCAAATTCGAAGAGGACCTAACATTTGTCTGAATTATCCAGAGTTTAAATTACGGGAAGCCTTGCTTACACACTTAACATTGACAGGGCTAATAAATAAGCTGAATAAACAAGATGTTTGAATTAGGCGAGTTCAGATTAACTATAATTCACTTCAGTTTAGCAATGTTGAATACATTCAGAGTATTCACACAGCATTTTCAATTCACCCAGAATCCCAGTGCAGTTCTCAACTGTGAGCAAGCCTGATCAAAATGGCACTTTATACTAACCAGATAGAACACGTGCCACTAGTAGCAAAAAAGTAACGGTTCTAAGAAAGTTTAGCACTGAGCAACAAGACTTTACTGTGTAGCATGGCAATTATAGAACACTTTAGTTCGTGGCCCAACCGCAGTTCTACAATTAAACTACACAAGAAATGCGGCGTTCTTCTCACTGGACATCCATCTGTATCAATTTAGATGAACCTGAAAAAATTTAGTGCAAATTAGATGTAATCTAAACTATCCAAGAGGTGTACAACTCACAAAATTACCTTACACTGTTTTTGTTATGAACATACAAAGGAAAACTACAACATAAATACAATTCACAGCAATTTTTGATACAGAATAAAAGCAATCCACTTCAATCAGTTGCTACGCCTTATGTTGTCCCTTAAAAGCAGCGCCGTCCATTGAAAATGGTTCAACAGCTGTCCAAGAAGAGCCAATATGCTCCTGAATTGGATGCAAGTCCTAGATATTCAGTCCAGCTGCGATATATTAGAGAACTCTTTGGCGATCTAACTCTTGTCACGCTTTGCCTAACAAAAATTAGAAAGTACTTTGCACGTATGTGAGCACGTGCCATTAGTGCACTCAAACACGAAAACCCGCGAAACAATAATATCTTCTCTACGGAATACGCAAGAAAATTTCAAATGCCGAAGCGTGCTCCATAATATATTTCCCGCACGTGAACATAACAGCCCCTTTCAATAATCAATTTTCTTTCGGAGCACTACTCCAGCGGAGCAAAGTTATCAGACTCTCTGCTGTCCCAGATGCTGCACCACCGTCCCCCAGTCGTCCCTCACCCTGTCTTCTGGCCAAAGTGGGAGGCGAGCTGGTCCTGGGAGAAACGCAGCACGTCCGCCACCACCTCCACCTGCAGCAGCTCCTGGATATCCTGGCCCAACTTGCCGCCCAGCTTGCGTCTGTTTTTTTCCCGAAAGAAGGGGAGAAAAGAAAATGCCGAACAAAACAAAGCATCAATCGGCTGGCGTCTGGTCACACACAGTGAGAGAGCCAACAGGGACCACAAACAATGAGTAGCGAAATAAAATTGGCAAGGTTTTAACGTACGAGTTAAACCCGTAGTTAAACTGAGTAGACGTGTGAAGGCGTGTGTTTAGCCCGACTGGCTCATGGTTTTGCTTTGCTAAGTCGTCGGCACGACTGGCGACATTGGACTCAGGACTCAGATCAATCTGATGAAGACGACAACGTGCAATGCACAGCGCGAGAGTGTGCTGCAGTTAAACCCTAGGTGTGTTTGACTGCGGCTGTAGCCAGGTGCCCTCGCGCAGCGGCCTTTGAAGCTGATCTGTTCGTGCCGCCATAAATTTGGCTCCCGGTCATGGATGTTGATGTGATTTCTTTTCTAATCTCCAAATGTGGCGTCGCTGTTGCTAGGCAAAGGCACAAGATCCAAACATCCGAAGATGCCAAGATTCCTAGTCGGTGTTGGTGACCGTACGAGTGCTTTTGCACTAATGAAACCAAACTTCTGTAGTCAGGCTTTTTGCACCACCATCGTCCCTGTCATCATCATCAAGGTTATGACCACTGCACAACCAAGTCATCTCCAGCTAGCCCTGTCCTGTGCCAGCTGCGGCCACCTTATGCCCAGCGAATTCCCTGTCTCATTGACTCCCTCCACCCAAAGGCTACATTCATCCTTTTCTTTCTTATCCATTCTATAAAGCTAAAGAATTGTCGGTTACCTTTTGTCCACATTGCATATACACCTCCCGTTGCGCAGATTTCAACAGAAAAATCTACACTATGCCGCTCCTCCACTCTTGCACTGTTAAAAGGGCACTGGCATCAATTCGGGAAGTTTACAAAAACAGCACATGGCGGCAATACCCGCATTTGATTTCCAGGTCTTTTCAAGGCAACAAAACAAGATTTATATCGAATAAATTAGTTTTGGTCATACAGCATGGCAACCAATTGACACAGGCAAACCTCAATTATCCTTTAGTGCCCCTTTAACAGTGGAAAACTGGAGGCATTAGCAAAAAGTGAAGAATGTATTTTGCACATCATCATCATCATCATCAGCCTTACTACACCCACTGCAGGGCAAAGGCCTCTCCCATGTCTCTCCAATTAACCCTATCCTTTGCCAGCTGCATCCACCCTTTGCCTCCAAACTTCTTAATCTCATCCGCCCATCTAACCTTCTGCCGCCCCCTGCTACGCTTACTTTCTCTTGGAACCCACTCCGTTACCCTTAAAGACCAGCGGTTATCTTGCCTTCGCATCACATGCCCTGCCCAAGCCCATTTCTTTCTCTTGATTTCGACTAGGATGTCATTAACCCGTGTTTGTTCCCTCACCCACTCTGCCCGCTTCCGATCTCTTAACGTTACACCTATCATTTTTCTTTCCATGGCTCGCTGCGTTGTCCTTAACTTAAGCTGAACTCTTTTCGTTAGCCTCCACGTTTCTGCCCCGTAGGTGAGTACCGGTAAGATTATGCTGTTGTACACTTTCCTCTTGAGGGAAATTGGTAAACTGCCACTCATGATCTGCGAGAATTTGCCATATGCGCTCCACCCCATTCTTATCCTTCTAGTTATCTCCCTCTCATGATCCGGATCAGCTGTCACTACCTGCCCTAAGTAGACGTATTCCGGCACAATTTCTAGGCTCTCGCTGCCAATTGTGAACTGTTGTTCCCTTGCTAGACTGTTGAACATTACCTTGGTTTTCTGCATGTTAATTTTTAGACCCATCGATCTGCTCTGCCTGTCTAACTCGTTGATCATGATTTGCAGTTCACCTCCTGAGTGACTCAGCAAGGCAATGTCATCAGCAAATCTCAGATTATTTAGGTATTCTCCATTTATTCTTATTCCCAACTGTTCCCAATTCAGGCCTCGAAATACCTCCTGCAAACATGCGGTGAACAGCATTGGCGATATCGTGTCTCCTTGCCTGACGCCCTTCCTTATTGGAATTTTATTGCTGACTTTATGGAGGACTATAGTAGCTGTGCAGTTGCTATATATATCTTCCAGTATTTTGACATAAGGCTCTTCTACCCCCTGATTACGCAATGCCTGTATGACTGCTGAGGTTTCCACTGAGTCGAATGCTTTCTCGTAATCAATGAAAGCTATATATAGAGGTTGGTTATATTCTGCGCATTTCGCTATCACCTGACTGATAGTGTGAATATGATCTATTGTGGAATATCCTTTACGAAAGCCTGCCTGATCATTTGGTTGATTAAAGTCTAACGTTGCCCTGACTCTATTAGCGATTACCTTAGTAAATACTTTGTAGGCAACGGATAGTAAGCTGATCGGCCTCTAATTTTTCAAGTCCTTGGCGTCTCCCTTCTTATGAATTAAGATAATGTTTGCATTCTTCCAAGCTTCTGGTACAGTCGAGGTCATAAGGCATTGCGTATACAGGGTGGCTAGTTTTTCTAGCACGACGTCCCCTCCATCCTTCAACAGATCTGCTGTTACCTGATCCTCCCCAGCTGCTTTTCCCCTTTTCATTGCTTCTAAGGCTTTCTTTACTTCATCTTTCGTTACTGGCGGGATGACGCATTGCTGTGCACTGCTGTCTTTCTCATTGGCGCTCTGATTACATTGGCTACTGTAGAGCTCTGTGTAGAACTCTTCGGCTACGTTAACTATCTTATCCATATTGCTAATGACATTGCCCTGCTTGTCTCTTAATGCATACATCTGGTTTTTACCTATGCCTAGTTTCTTCTTCACTGTTTTTAGGCTACCTCCGTTCTTTATAGCATGCTCGATTCTCTCCATATTAAACTTCCTTATGTCGGCTGCCTTGCGCTTATTTATTAACTTTGATAGCTCCGTTAGTTCTATTCTATCGGTAGTGTTAGATGCCTTCATGTTTTGGCGCTTCTTAATCAGATCTTTCGTCACCTGAGATAGCTTCCCGGTATCTTTTCGAACTGTCCTACCGCCTACTTCTACTGCGCACTCCGTAATTATTGATGTCAGGTGATCGTGCATTGAATGAACATCAAGATCATCTTCCTCAGTTAAAGCCGAGTATCTGTTTTGCAGCGCTATCCTAAACTCCTGTGCTTTCCCTCTTACGGCTAACTCGTTAATGGTCTTCTTCTTCGCTAGCTTCTTCCGTTCCCTCTTCAAGTCTAAGGTAATTCTAGACCTTACCATTCTATGGTCGCTGCAATGCACCCTTCCGAGGACGGCCACATCCTGAATGATGCCAGGTTTAGCGCATAGTATGAAGTCGATTTCATTTTTAATCTCACCATTGGGGCTCTTCCAGGTCCACTTCCTGTTTTCTCGTTTGCGGAAGAAGGTATTCATGATCCGTAAATTATTTCTATCCGCGAATTCGACTAATAACTCTCCCCTGCTATTTCTAGAGCCTATCCCATAGTCACCTACCGCGTGGTCGTCAGCCTGCTTCTTGCCCACCTTCACATTGAAGTCGCCCATCAGTACAGTGTACTGCGATTTTGCTCTATTCATTGCTGATTCTACGTCCTCATAGAAGCTTTCAACGGTCTGGTCATCATGGCTGGATGTGGGTGCGTAGGCCTGCACCACTTTCAGCTTGTACCTCCTATTCAGCCTAATTACTATTGCTGCTACCCTCTCGTTAATACTGTAGAACTCCTCTACGTTGCCAGCTATATCCTTATTAATGAGGAAACCCACACCTAGTTCTCGTCTATCCTTTAGCCCGCGATAGCACAGTATGTGTCCGTCCTTTAGTACTGTATACGCCTCACCTGTCCTCCTAACTTCGCTAAGCCCTATCACATCCCATTTAATTCCCGTTAGTTCCTCGAACAGCACTGCTAGGCTAGCCTCACTAGCTAAAGTTCTAGCTCTAAGCGTTGCCAGGTTCAGATTCCAATGGCGGCCTGTCCGGAGCCAGAGATTCTTAGCACCCTCCGCTGCGTCACAGGTCTGACCGCCGCCGTGGTCAGTTGCTCTGCAGCCGCTGGGGACTGAGGGCCGAGGGTTAATTGGTTTGATCATAGAAGGTTGTGGCCAAGTACTACACCAGGGTGGCCAAATCCTGCTCTGGTGAGAGAGTGCGTTGTCGGTTCTGGTCACCGAGATAAGGCCGCACTCCAGGCCTGGTTATGCAATTCCATCGACACGCGGATTTCTTTCTTTTTTTTTTTTTAAACCCGGTGGAGAATTGCGCGGCACCAGGATTTGAACCCCGGTCCTCTTGCACGCGAGGCGGATGTTCTACCTCCACGCCATCGCTGCTCCATTTTGCACATACATTCATCCATGCAGTAAATGCCGAAGATTACACTTTTAAACGGGCTCTGAAAGAGACTCTCAATAAAGTTGCGGTATGCCTAGGATATGAAAGGATGTCAGTTCACAAATATCCTGCAGCGAGAATTTTTTTAATGCTTTTTGCGGAAGCTGGGCTACCTGCAGTCAAAATTTGAATTTCCGCGTCTTCGTGCCTTTCGCTCTCCTCTTATCACTTTTTGCACGCTACCTCCGCCAGCCCCACCCATTTGGCCCCTTCCCTGGCTGCCAACGCGCATGGAGGTTACCCCGGGAGGCGGTGCTACCTGACGCACCGGAGTGGCTGCAGATGGCGAACCAATGATAGCCCTCCGCTGCTGACATAACGAGCACTACGCAACACAATGCCCCCACTGGTCGCTGCGAGTGGGAATTTTTAAAAATGCATCGCAAATTATCGGCTCTCTGTTGAGGCGTTACGCGCAGCATGAATGCTCAAATGGCCTGTACACAATGGAAACATTTTATAGCCAACCTCAAGCCCCCTTTTCAGGGGCACTTTAAGCACAAATTCAGCAATACAAAAGTTATGATAACTCAAGCTTCCACTACCGCAAACAAACTTTTGCGGTCCCAAAGAAAATAAATTGAGAGAAACACTGTGAGCATTTCATGCCTGCCTTAAAGCAGTTTTATCAAGAAAGGAAACTGCAAGGACAAACTGACAAACTGAAAAGGACGAGCGATGTTTTCTTATTTAACATGCTAACATAAGGACAAGCATTAAGGGATGTCTCCAAAACTTACGTCGCAAAGTGAGCTACTATAGTGCTGAAAAGAAGCAGTGGAAAGGAAAGAAAAGGCAGAGGAACAACAGTAACACTTAAACCCTGCATGCAAGTAGCACAGGCAGGAAAGACAAGAAGGGAACAGCATTGGCAAAAGCAATTTTCATACAAGCAATCTTGCATAAAAACAGCCAATAATAGACATTACATGCAAACACTGCACGTGCAGTGAAGCCATGCATCTTAGCTGCAAGCAAGATTTCTTTTTTTGGTAATAAACAAAAACTGCAGGCATATAAAAGCATACTCAAGTTGTAACTTTTCCAGGCACTATGCACACTACTGTGTACATTGTGAACATGCAGCTTTTTCTGGAAGTGCCCTACAACTACTGGCAGCAATTTCTTTCTTTCGGACAAATCACGACTGCTACGCTTTTTCATGTGTGCTATCTGATGCGGTGACCAAACTTCTCAAAACAGTGAGCCTGATAGCACACCCTTCAACACACTCATTTAGACAGATTTTGTCATCCGTAACATTGTTTTCCTGCATTTCTACACCACGTGCACTTCTGCAGAAAAATACGTCATCTCCAAACATTTTTAGTGCAACCCTGACAAATCTTGGTGTTGCAATGCTACAATTTCAAACCACTGTGACAGTATGTACGAAATTTTGTACGTGAATGTAAGAAAACAACTGCTGGTGTTTTGCCCTATGCACCTGGCTAGTTTGCTTTCTGGTGGCCCGCATAAACTACATCTAGGAGAAAAAAAGAAATATATTTTTTTTTTCTCGAGAGATATGGCAAGCAACGCGTGAAAGGGTTAAATGCCAGCCAAGCACAATGTGGCACAGCACAGTAGGAACATACTATAGCAAGTTCACTTTCACAATGAAAAGGAACCAAGAACCTAGACTAATTTAATTAGGCCATGATCGGTATAGCCATTCACAACTTTTGCACTCCACTATGCTTAGTGATCATCAAGTTTGCAATCTGCGCACTAGGACATCACATCCCCACCAGCAACCGTTCTTAGTGCAATCGTGACGGTGGGCAAGGGTAGCTTCCAAACTAATGCCCTCCTTCCCAGCACTTTATTTAAGCTACCCTGCACTTCTCGGAATTCAATTCTTAAAGAAAGTGTTCAGCTTTCTTTCTTTTCCTCTCCTCCTTTTTTTTCTTTTTTCAGTTCCAGCTGCCCTGTCTTGAAGCACTTCATTTCTTGAAACCAAACCTAACAAATAAAAAGAAATCAGGCAAAGCGTTGCTGGTTTCAATTCCACAAAGCATACCTAACTCTAGCTGCTCTCCAGGCTGGAGCACACATCAGCAGAGTTCAGTCTAGGAACAGTTCGCGGTGGGTCTTGCTACACATAAACAGACCAATCACATCAAAGTATAGGACCAGCAGCAACGCAAGCTGGCAACATATTCTGTAACTCTGGACTTGGGTGAACAACCACATAAAGCAGGTCACGGATAACATGCAGTCATGCAGCATGTAATGCTCGCATGCTTCAAGCCTCCTTGCACATTCTCCACAACAACAAAAAAGAGCTGTCAGGTTTCACACTCTAAAACCGTTAGAAGAGGCTTTAAGTAATTAATTAAAACTATGCTAACCAAATGTGATATTTCGAACCTGTCAAAAGGCAGCCACAAGCACACGAGTCTGCAAAGTACTTTGACAGCTACAAATGTCAGTCTCCATTCAATAAACACAGGACAATATCTGGCATGTTATCTGGCATGTCATGATCTGGTTAATCTCCTTTCTCATGAAGCCGTCATAAGGCCACATCTCCAGCTAAACAGCTAAGCTCCACTTGTAGAAACCTAAGAAATGTGGCCACACTACCAGCTATGTCAAAACACAACAGCTAAATTGTAAATTCTGAGGTTTAACATCCTGAAGTGACACTTGGGCCATGGGAGATAGCATAGTCTCTAATGGAAGGCTGTTAATTAATTTAGAACACCTAGAGTTCCTTAACGTGTGCTGACATCGAACAGTATATGGGCATCCTTTTGCGTTTTGCCTCCATCAAAATGCTGCCCCCCCGCAGCCAGGATTGAGCCCAGGTCCTCTGGATTATATAGCCGAGTGCCCTACCACCATGACTCGTGATTTATAACTCTACTACATCATGCATATCGCAGCATATGTCGAGTCGAGCCCAACGATGTTACACAGCTGGGCAGAATGAAACCGTACCAAAGTCACATTTTCTGTTGCTCGAGTCAAATTTGCAGCAGAAGACAGCAAATAAGCAGCACAATCGCACCTAGAGTGATGCACATAAAGCTTACAGCTTGTGGACAGGCAACGTAGAGAACAGTATGGGCACCCCGGTCTCAGTCAGGACCGTCTGCTTGTTGGGCTTGTTCAGACCGCAAGCCAGTTTGGCCAGTACCTGCACACAACCAGCCGACAACACATGCACCCTTTCGTTTTACTTTTTCTCCTGAGCTGCAAAGCCTCGGAACCAGGCAGCAGATTTCGTTCGCTTCAGCAACATTCTCTGCTTTCCTTGTGTGACATATGTGATCTTGCGTTATTTATTTTTAATTTATTTATAACAACCTCAAAGGCTTCATTAAAGGGGTATTACATGAGAGAGTGGAGTTCAGGGCACATAGCTGATTCAATGGATGATTTGAATGATGATGGGTCGGAATTAAGTACGACGGCAATGGGCAAGTCATTCCGAAGAATATGAAAGAAAAACAAAAACAGACACCATCATATGAGAAAAACTTGCCTCCAATCTTTTTTCCCTACTGCAAAGCAAAACCATTATTTCAAATGTGTGGTGCCCTGAGCAGCTTTAAAGACTGACACTGGCATTTTCGCAAAGTTCCATTGATACTGCTATCGCAGTTAATTGCGCAGGTGATCATACGATGTGATGTGACAAATGTGCGCTCACAGCAATTGGTAGCACATTTCCATGTTATAATGGTCACTTCCTCATCGTGTCTTTGACTTCATCGCCATTTTTTTGTTCAGGCGCAGCATGGGCTTCTGGAAGGTGAGGGGTTCTGGACAGCGGGGGTGGGCAGGTGCTTCCAAAGGGTCGAGGTTTCACACACCAAACACACAGACACTGAATTTTCCACTGAACGAGGTCTATGCTACTAACACAGATAAAAAAAAGATACCGGCACGCAGACTGACCGACATTCCTCTGTTAAGATGAATATATGACCCTGTCAAATTTCACTACTTTGAATGTCCATAAAAGCAAGCACCTCAAATCAGTATCAAAAGATGGCATCAACTACCCTGACAGCTGCCGCAAATGCTTCTTCTAGTGTGCTGAAACCTTCCGTGAGGCGAGTGTTTATATCACGAGTTCAGGCCGGCTTCGAGGCTGATCTTTTACTCATGAAATTTCTTCTTCTGCGGCCTAAATTAAGCAGTTTCCAGATTCTAACAGACAGAAATTAAGAAGAGGAACCAAAGTGGCCGCCACCAAGCATCCCCAGAGTGCACGCCAGCTCCAGCTTTGGCTGTTCCTTTATCCTTCGGGAGACGAACTGCTTCCCCAAGTGCCAGCTCGTTGACCGAGGTGTTTGAGAATGAGAGAATCGTTGCCAGTGAGGCCTACAGCCAGTTGTCAGCTTTTTTTTTGCCGACATGACTCAGTGACATGCTGCGTGGCGCTGCACTTCATTTTTTTTACCTGTGACGAAAGAGCCAATTAACTTATGTGAGAAGTGCAAGATACTGCCATTTGGAAATGTCGCTATGTTTTGCCACAGGTTTAGATGAACAGGAAATTCCGTACTTTCTAGAAGTGTGTGAATAATGAAAGTTTGGAACAAGAATATTAAGCAGAAATGCCTTTGAATATCGAATTGAATATCAATTATCTCTTCAGTACGAAAAAAAATTCTGAACAAGGAAAGTAGGGAAATGCAACTGTCCTTGTTTTTTTTTTCCAAAACAACATATGGTCTCAGAATCGAAATAAAAAAACCTAGAATGATTCGGCACCATAGAAAAAACATGGCATGCACAAAGGTTTATACTGTTTGATCAGACAGCATAACAGTATGAAACCTGTACTGTGGTTGCTCAAAATGAGTAACAAGAAGAAATCCATAGACACATGACTGCCAACTAAAAGTAACATGGTGGGTAGTAGTAAAACCAGACTAATTTCCCAAGAGACTGGAAAAAATGCCCCAATAATTCAAAGGTCGAGTTATTAAATGCCCTGCCTTCTGAAGAAAAAAAAAGAATGCCGAAAATCGGAAAAAGCGGTGAAGCTTTGTGAGAAGGATCCATTGCACAAACAGCGAAAAGCGCATGACTAGCAGACACTTTCAGCATGCTATAAGAACAACACGGACGTAAACGAGGGGAATGCGTATAGGTGCCGGATCAGCAATACAACTTCTCAAGAGAAAAATGAGTGACCAGCAACGTGACAGTTGGAGTATAAAAACAGAGGGAAGGTGGGTTCGGATGGACGGCGAAAGCATAGCTGACAGCCGCCGTTTGCCACGGGCTGGTGGCAAAGCTCGGAAACCAAAACTGCGCGGCCAGTCTATTTTTTGGCCTATCGACAAGGGCCCTCATATACTTCTCACGCCTGCTATTACACGCACATCACAGATGCACAGGCTGCAATGCACCATGCAATAGGTGGGATTTTTACTCGATCAGTTGCTTTACCGGTGACACCTCTACGCTGCACCGTTTCAGAACACCATGTAATAATTCGTAAGTGGGCTTTCCCGTATATCATAGTTGACCAAAATGGTGTGGAGCTTATGGTAGAAGAGTTGTCAAGGTTACGGGACGAGTGTCATGGGTTTAGGCATTGGGAATGTAACGGATTATGAAAGGATCGAATACAAAAACCCTCACGCTTTCACGTTATGATTCTTCGAAGCTGGCGGACGACTATCTAGTTCGCATCACTTGTCATATGCGGGAAAGCCCACCTGCAGAACTTCGCATAAAGTCCCAGCATATCAGCATTTGAATGTGACCAGACCACGCTATGATAAGTGATGGAGAAGAAAGCAAAAAGGACATTTTCGTAGTGTTTTCCAGGCACTTTAAATTCGATCTTCGGATAATTTGCGCACATACTGCGGTTCTGCCATGGTCGGATTAATGTAAGTAAGCACGGCATTCGATCACTGCTCAATATTCAAAAATTTCTCTAATAATCGAAGTTTCTTGAATACCTATTAATTTCTGGGATTGAATACCAACTCAATAAAAATTATATTTGATTCATATCCGAAATTAAGAACATTCGAACACTTCTAGTATTTTCTAAACGTCTAGGGAGAGCAAATAGTTCGAACAGCGGAACTGCGGTGCGAACCGAATGGCCAATACTATTTGCACAATATTCAAACTTTCGAATTATTCGCACACCCACACTTTGCAGATCTCAGCATTCCTCAATAGGATCTTTTCAAAGTCTCTTTAACAATGCAGCTACCAGATAACACAAGCGGATCAGTCGCAGAAGCAGACCTTGTTGTGTGCGATTCCAGCCGAGCAACGGAAGCCCGTCTGGGTGAAGACGGCTGCTCGTATCTGCTCCGTAAGCGCGGCGGCCCTCGTCAGGAGTGCATCTGGGCTGTCAGGGTCCTCGATTTCAGACAGCCACGCAGCAAGCTCAGCTTCTGCATTTCGAGATATGGCCGGGACTCACACTTGGCTCTCCATCTTCTCCAAGCGTGAAATGCTTACCACTAGAGCTCTACACCTCTTGTGCAGTGCACTCAAAGGGTAATATTGGGGTTTTCTTAAATCAAGTTTTAAAATTTCCTGTTTCGTGATGAGCAACTTATAAGGGCAGTTGTGTGTCAGTAACATCAGGAGCCGCATGCCCATTGATACTCGCTCTGCGTTTGCTCAAGAAAAAAAAAATTCAAGCTTGGTTTTGGTCATTTCAGGCAACTAATGATGAAGGGTCTCACTTCCAGCAGCCAGTGCAGCCAATCAACATGCACGTGAGAGGTTTTGTGGCAGTATGAATGATAATATACCTTGGTTTATCATGACTATGGCAAAAACTCAATGTCAGATTGCTTCCTGGCTTTTTATATTTTATAGCTGTTTGCTTCTTTGCAGAAACTATTCACCGACAGGGAGGTGCAAGAGACGTATGTAGTGCATTAGAACACTCTATATGTTTGAAAATTCTCTCGATTTACCCTCTTAACGATGTCCAGCCAAAACTGAGATGCACTGCTGCTATTCTTCGGTTTCGTCAGTCAGCCTTCGTTTTCCAAGTAACGCACTTCTCATGCAACTAAGAACGAGTCAACACAAGTCGTCAAAGCATAAACCCCAGATAACGTCTTTATAAAGGGGAACCACATTAATTCAAACTCAGTTAAGTCTGCATTTTCAGCATATTAAAACAGCCCACATAATTTAAGCTCTGCAGAATTTGACCAAATTTTTGGATTCCTTTCAGACCAATTTACTGACAGTCAACTACACTCACTTTCACTACTTGTTACCTCTGTCAATGAGTTAATAGCGATCAAATGCCTTGAACTTCAGAATACAGTAGAATCCCGATAAACGGAAGTCGGTTAAACGGAACCAACGTTTAAATGGAATAAACGCCTCGCAGTTGGTTGGTTTTGCATTAAGGCACTGGAAAAAAAAAAACCCATTGATTGGAACAAAAATTTTCCAACCTCCGTATAATCGGAACCGAAAATAGGCTCGAAAAATAGGAACGATGCATGGCGATGTGCCGAGCATGGTTTCATGAATCTGCTGCGCCCACTGTGTGCAGTGGCGCAAACTAGTGCTAGCGCCGTTTTACCACTGCAAACTGCTATCAAAGAATGTCGCATTGCACAGGCTTTGTAAATGCTGGTGAATTATTTTTTCTTCTGAATCACATTCCGATCTGTATAATGCTAACACTAAACAGCCCTACACATCTCAGAAAATATAAGTCATAGAGTTATCATAAAAGAAACACGTACTAGGGTCAGTGCCGTCCTGCGACGCCGTCACCTTGGGCCGTTGACCAAGGTATGTGTTGGGTAAAGCATCCACGCTGCTGGGTATCGGCACTGTTTTGCACGCCTCCGTCAGGTCCAGGTATGCCTCGTCAATGCTGGCACGCTCCACCACATCACTGAACTGGCACAGCACTGAGAGGACCTCAGCGCCTGCCTCTCGGTACCTGCATGAAATATAACCATGGTGGGAAGCGTGAAAGAAAGTTTTGGTCAATGCAGTTGGCTCCAGCAATAATTCATACAGTGCTAATTTACACTGCTGATTAATCAAAACAGAGATGCCAATATACCTCAGTGGTAGAAACAAAGTGGCTGCCATATTTATTCGCATAATGAACGCACATTTACGCCAACAGCTGTACATGGCACATACAGCAAAATCAGGGTGGCAGCAGCGCCAGTACACATGTCTGCACATTCTCCCTAGCCCACGCCTGACGTCTTGCGCATGAACACAGATAATGAACACACAGCTAAAATGTGGCATCCATGCCCCTTCAATGAGACCAATGAGTCAGACAGCCAAAAACCAATTAAGCTTCTTACAATCAAGACATGGCCCTCTTGCATTTACATCACCTCTTTTAAACATCACCACATTACATGAACACAACCTTAAAAAAATTTTTTTTCACTTCCTTGCCTACACACATGCACTGAGGGCGACACTTTTGTGTTTCAGTGCTTGTCCTCATCATCACAATCAGCGCCTGGCAACTTCACTGAGGTGTAAAAAGCAAAGCCAAATCTGACAGGACCTGCTATACTGAATGCTTGGACCTCATTTTCTCTGTCACTGCTATGTCTACGGGAATAAAGCTCCAAGAAAGCATTACCAGCAAAACCAACAAGCTGCCAATTAGCTTGGCCAGGGCTGCTTTCAAGACGAGCTTGTCCTTTGGTTAACCACCACAGTTTTTGGGACAGGTGCGCACATCAATACGAAGGGATGCAGAAAACTGCTCCATTACCGTTTGCTGACTTCTGAACACAAACGCTACTCTGCAAATTATTTTCAGCAAAGAGCTGCTCCTTGCACTACAAAGGAAAAAAAAACCGCCATGCTTCCATTTTAAAATAACATAATTAATAATCACAGTACACTGCCTTGAAGGCAGTTTCAAGTGGTAAAATTATTTAGTGGTTTACCTCAGCGCACTACCAGTACCTGTCAGTGGGCACGTAGAAGCATCACCTACTGGCAAAGCGATACAAGTTCCAAACTTCAGAAAGGCAATCCTGATGCTTAGAAACAAATAAGAGAAGGTGACAAGAGACAGAAATGAACAGAGTCAAAAATTGTACGCGCTGCCTAACCCAACTTGCACATGCCTGGCATAACAATACGAGCGAAAGACGTCATCGCCACTCACCTGGTGAGGTCAGCCTTGCCCCTGACCTCTGGCACTCGGAACAGGTGCAGGCCTTTGGCCAGCTTCTCAGCCTGCTGGCCCCGCATGCCACGCTTCACCCCAAATGCACGAGCTTCGTAGTTCACCGCAATCAGCCTGCAAGTCACGTTCGCCCGCACATAAGATGCTGTCCTTCCATTCAGCCTCGTCCAACACAACTCCAGCGAAGATGTGATGGATGGAGAAGAGGTGCCATGTTTTGTAATGTTTCCTTTCATTCTCTTTTCTTCTGGTCCTCTGTCACATGTGACAGCCTGTGTCACCAACAACAGGGGTGCAAAGAAAAATGAAACGAAACATTACAAAATATGGCCCAATACCTTAAACCTACGTACTTCTTTTGTCCTAACTTCCTTTAGTCACATTAGTATGCACAAGGCAGTACTTGCTGTAGATTTCATTCAAAAAGCAACTGCAAGACAGCCCCATCCAGCTATAATGGTAGCTGCAAGAAAGGGTTTACTGCTATGATTGTGTTGAAATTGCTCAGTTGTAGCGTCTGCATCTCAGTTATTACGAAGTCACTTCATATGTTTTGGTGGAAGAAAATTCCCCTGCATGGTACCTTGCACCTCCCTGATCATAATGAAAAAAATTGCTGGTGACCTAGCTCTGGTAGGCCAGGATATACATAGCGAAAGCGCAGAAACTTCTGCATCGGAAGAATGCTTTCACTAGACGCACCTTTATTCATGGTTAAAGCTTGAGCCATCGTGGCGGAGTGGTAGCGTCTCTGCCTCAAACGCCAAAGACCCTCATTCGATTCCGAGCCTCGGCACAGGTGTTTTTTTTTCATTCAGTGAGTGTGCGGGGGGTTTCAGTGGCTCCAATAGACGCCGCCACCGAATACGTTGGTTGGTGGTTAAGTGCAGGCTCTGTTAAGGCGCGTTTATATTCCGGCATAACGGGAGCGCGCACTGCACGGCGACATCACGTCGGCCACAGCGAGACCCTCTATACTCCAACTGCGCTTGACCGCCGACACGTTCGGCGGCTTCGGCGCACTCTGACCACACTGGCGGAGACTTGAAGCACATCTCTATTTCGTGCCGAGTGCGCCAGCTGCCGCCGGCCCGGCCAAACAGGTTTGGCTCCGTGGCGAGGCGCGCGTTGTGACGTCATGTGCCTCCTCGGAGCACCGCCATGGTGAAATTGCAACTGCGCGGCCAGTAAAGCTTTCGCTTTGAAAAACAAAAGTTGTGCATGACCACGTACAGTCCTGGCCAAAAAGTGGAGGGGACGCTTAAGTTCAGCCTTAAGGATCTGACATGATAGCGTTAATTAGTTAATGCCCATATATGACGAATTGGTCATTCTGAAATGCACGTTCGTATGTCCCTGGGAGTCCTGTTACCACTCTTGGCGCATCAGTGCAGCGGTTAAAGGGTGCGCAACTGCCCTGCGATGGTAGGTGCTGCTGCCGGTGGGGCTTGTGCGACCCAGGTTGCTATTCCTGAACAACCTCTCATGGTCAACCATCAATTTAACAGCCACCTGCCAGGGTGGTTAGTTCGCTCCCAATCTGGTAGGCTGTGATGGCCCCACAAAGTCACGTGACCTAGGTTGCCTACTTAGGTTGCTTCTCCGAAGGTGGCTGCCTGGGCCAACCACAATGCCACCCTATTTATTGCTCATAACGCCAACAACGCCTGCACCGGATTTTCTACGTAACAGGGCTTTTAACGCTATTGGATTAAACTATTGCAGAGCACACTTCGGTGACCAAACTCTTGCCACGCCTTACCTAGCAAAAATTAGGAAGTACTTTATACAAATGTGAGCACGTGCCACTGTTGCATTCCCATATGAACCTAAGAAATCATCATATGCTCTGTAAGGAAAGCATGAGAAATTTTTATTTTCAAATGCCAAAGCGTGCTCTAATATTTTGGTTGCACTTGTACATCCTGGCCATCCCACATACATTTTCTTCAGCAATCGCTGCAAACAACCGGTGCTAACATTTTTCCATCATAGTGGAGAATAAGTCGACCCATCATGGTGTGACTAGTTCAACCAAATCTTCTAAGATTACATAGAAGTTTTGCAATATCGCGTGACTTTCACAGAATGCACAATGACAGCCAAAGACTAGTGGCCTGTCATAGAATATTCCACCATCATCCCTAACCTAAGCTCAACAATATTCCCCATAGGACCAAGGACCCTCCCATTCATCCTCAATTAAGATTGTAATGCCTGGTGCAACACTTGCAATACAGCCTGCCAGAACGCGAATAGTTATTCGTTTATGCTGGCAGATATGCACCAACTCCTCATATCATGGCAGAAATTCAATTTTATAATATAGCCATCAATGCAAGGTCAGAGTGTCAGCTGCTGGAGGTGCAGGAGGCAGACAGAATATCCCCACTGCAAAAGTTCGCCATAACAGCGAAACAGGCATAAATTTCTGAAGATCGTACTGCTGCACTGGGCAGTGATGAAGCAGTGCTGAATTTTACTCCTGTTTTATTGCTCCCAAGCATTTCTAAGCAGTTGTACTGTTCTTAGGCACTCAGATATTATAATTCGACATTC
This sequence comes from Amblyomma americanum, assembly GCF_052857255.1. Classification (NCBI taxonomy): domain Eukaryota; kingdom Metazoa; phylum Arthropoda; class Arachnida; order Ixodida; family Ixodidae; genus Amblyomma; species Amblyomma americanum. The sequence goes on from NC_135507.1 coordinate 43,962,701, forward strand.
TAATTGTGCAGCAATCATAATTTTTGCAATAAATCTGCCAGCTTTTTACATTTCTGTAGTGGGCCGCTATAGATGAAGTACTGGAAATTCACAACATTCATCTGGCAGGTTTGTTGCTTGGGCCTCACAGGTTTAACTCACGCAAACGTCTTAACCTCATTCGCCCACATTTCCATTTTCACTCCATTCAATGACAACTAACCGCTGAAACGTTTCGCAGCTGTACCATTGTACAACCACTACAGGGGCCCTGAGTAAATGGGCTGCCTTATTCACTCACCCTCCCCCCTGGAAGGTGTTGTACTGCGCCACCGCGCAGGGCTTGCCATTCCACTCAGGCGCCAGCCGCTGCTCCACTTGCACATAGAAGCAGTCCATGTCGACCAGCACAATCGCCCGGTGACGAGGCGAGGTGGCTGCGGTTGCCATCGCTTTAGCAGCTGCGCACACAGCATAAGTGGGAATCAAATGCCAGCAAGCAGGCTTGCTGCACCCAGAGAAGCCACTTCTGCAAGCGACATAGGCAGCTGTGTTCCATGTTTAGCGTTATGAATACATGAGGAACTGTGTTCAGTGTGCATGGAGTTGGTACATTATGTCAAGAAAGAAAAGCAACCACATTCCCACACAAGGCAAGATGAAAACAACCCAAGCGTGCCTCTTTTGTGAGACAGATCAGAAATCTTGACAACCTCCATCACTTCACATGCTTGAGTTGCTCGCGTGTGCAACTCTAATGTAAACCTAGGGGAGGTGGGAAGGGGTATGCAGTACTAACATGAAATCACTTATGTGCCCTCACGGATGAAAGTAAACAGAAACACCAACTACAAATGAACTAATTATAAAATCTTGAGACATTTCATCTCCCACATGGAAGCCTTGTTCACAAGCATTTAATCAGTTCATTTATGACCAATTTCGTCATCTTCGTGCCCATTCCCAACCAGACAGGTTGCCATAAGGCCTTGACTCCAGATCACTGTACACACAACACAGAAAGAAACACACACAAAGAAACTGGCACCACAGGCAGAATGTAGCACTTGTCAAAAAATAATTTTCTGAGTGTGATGCATGTTGTAAAGCAGTCTAGAAGTTTAAAGTGACACTAACCAACCCACTCATCTGTTCTCAGAAAGTGTGACAGGCAGAACACTGTGCCAAACATGCCTTAAACTAAGCCCTCACAATTCCCGTCTGACTGCTGCTGCTGCTACTGTAAGCATGCCAGCAGGACATGCAGGTAAAAGTACAGCATAAATGTAAGAACGCATTCACTGTACGCTTGGGCATGCCTGTCCTCTTACTGGTACATAATAGTTGAAATAAGAATGAAGCCCACATGAGGCACTTAGTACACCTAATTACATTCTGCTTTGGCAATGTGACAGCATTAGACCCCTCCGACTTCCAACCTGGCGGCGTCTGGAAGTTCCAGCCCTGGGAATTACAAGACCAATAATCCATTTTTTTCTTGATGGGGCTTCTAATGCTGTTGCATTATTAAGCCCTATGCCTGCCATAGAAGCAGAACTAAAGTATCAAAAAGCATTCTTAGTTTTCAGTATGAGCGGCCACCAAATGTCGGCACGGTGGTCGAAATTTCGGGAACCCTCCACTGTGGCATCCCTCATAGCCTGATTCACTTTGGGATGTTAAAAACCTCAATAAACCGAACCAACCCAAACCAAATGCTGGTTTTCAAATCTTCTGAGCAGAAGCATTCGATGCACCCCAAGAATTAGCCTTCAATGACGTCTTCGAGTTCATCGCCATCAAGATACTGATGCCCTTGAAGGCACTCCAAATGTCGAAACTGACTTCAAACTTCAATTTTACTAACCGTTACAGTATCTTGCACAGTGCTGGACATGTACGCTGGGGCACTGTAACAAAGCAGCAAAATTTTTGCTCAACTTTCCTCGCCGTGCTTCTTTGCGGCCTCATGCAGAAGAAGCAAAATTTAGGCATAACATGGGCCCCGTTATCGTCGTTTTGGCTGTTATGTTTGTTTGGGTAATTAATCAGCAAAAAAATTGGCGGTGGTTTAGCTTTGGTTAAATTTCGATTGACGCGATAGCAACAGCTGGCCGAGTGTAACTTGGTCACGTGACCAACCACGTGACAAACCATGTGATCAGCCACGGTGCCGTGTCGCCGGCAGCTGCTCTGCACCACGTGACCAACTATGTGACAGTGGTGGTGACCACCACCACGGCGCCGCCACGCTGAAGGCTCAAAATGCTATCGTAATGTAGCTATTGCCACAAAACACCATCCTCATCCAAAAGAAATGTTGTCACAGTCTTTGCTCACAGTCTGTGCTGCATTAGCTATCTTGTATTTGATGTGGCAGAACAAAATGTTTATTTCCAAGCCATGCTCCCTTTTTGCTCTCCAGTATCAGATCCCGGTTCCGCCCTCCCCAATCCCCAACCACCTCTAAAAAGCCACTCTAATCGGTACTCACTGCGGATTTTTTTAGCATTATAACATTTTAACTAAACTTGTTAACGACATTCCGCTCAATTTTCCCTTATATCATGCGTCACCATTTTTGGCACCTAACATAAACACACCTCGGACATATTCAATTATCTGTGCTGTACGATTTTTGCAGACCCATAACTAATGCCCAGTTCCAAAGCTGTCTGAAGAAACGTAACATGCTTACAGGTGACAACCACCTCTTCCAATATGCAGCTCCTCTGACTTCAATTACTCAAATAGCCTGTAGATCACTGAAAGGCTCCCTGCTATGAAAAAACAAAGCTCGCCATCATGTGCCACTTTCACATGAGGCTGCAGAGTTCTTCATGTCCACACGAACACTTGTTGGCATCATTCCATCTTAAGTTAAGAATTAAATAATGGAATAATGCCAGATGTTCCTTTTTCACTTCAGCCATTGCCACAGGGTGACCTTCAATGGAGTGCGATAAGAGTAAAATAAGAGGGGAAAGCCATACAACTTGTGACCCTAGCTTAGAAACACAAAGCAACATGCATGTAAAGTTGCAATGTTATGTGTCTGTTGCATCATAATGCGAGCATATTTACTACCCCTCATAAGAATACGATGACCCTCGGAGAAACAACCTAGTAGGGCCACCTAGGTCGTGTGACCTTATGGCATCATCACAACCTGTCCACTGGATTGTGAGCAAACTGCCGAATGCGGCAGGTGGCAGTTAAATTAATGACTCATCGCAAGAGGTTGCTCAAGAAAAGCAATGTGGGTCTCACAAGCCCCCCTGTACTAGCACCTGCCATTGCAGAGTACTGGCGCATCTTTTCACCACTGCACCACCGTGCCAGGAGCGGTATGAGGACTCCCAGGCACACATGAATGTAGAGCTGAGAATGACCCATTCTGCATATATGAGTATTATCTCATTAACGCTATCACGTCATAGTCTTAAGACGGAGCTTAGGTGCCACCTCCAATATTTTGCACTGTTCACCCAAAGGTGCAGAACCAACAAGCTCAAGTTGCTCATCCGATATTCAAGCATTCAAAAAAAATTCCAAGTGTTTTCAAGTGCCTTGAAAACAGGGTTTCCAAATTCAAGGCTTCCTAAGGATTTCAAGGACCCTGTGGCTGCACCCTGTGGCATCAAAAGAAATGGCATATTCGCACTGGACAGACTGCAAGCCACTGGACAGACTGCAAGCCTCGATCACATTTACTGGTGTCCTGTGACTGAGAAATCTGCCATAGCTGTTACCCTTACCTGCCACAACATGTATCGCCATTTTGCTCTTTTAACTTGCTAGTGTTTGTGTCTGGATGTGGTTCCCCGCATATGGTATTTAAACTGTCTTCTTTCCGCTTCTCATACAACCTATTTCTTTCCTTCTATCACCCTACTGTGCCCCTTTTATTCCAGGAAACTGCCATTCAGATACCCGATTTGAATACAGCAGTTTCTGCTCAGAGCACCTACCTTTTTCCAATTTTCTTTTTTTAAAGAAACAGACCCCAGCCACCACTCCCAAATACACTGCAAGCTTTGCACAGTGCAAAACTGCCACTATAAAAAGCTGCGTATAAACATGCAGCCCTGTTCCTGATAACAAAAACTGTCCTATGGGATAGTTGCAGCCAGTCTTATAACACTGCTCTGCATTTACTGATTTTAATAACAAACTTATTCCGACATTCAGCATCCGTATTCTTAGTCTCACACCTTCAGCACATCAAGAAGCATGTGATTTGATGATGCAAACTAGGCCACTTCGCCAGAGAGTACTTGAACAACAAAAGTAACACTAAAAAACACAAGAAGAATAACCACTATCTCGTTCCCGTCTTTCACATTACTTTCAACCCTACTTGCACTTGTGAATAAAGTGCATTTTTACTATAACTGTACATGGCACATTAATGACTGTATGTGGCAAAAAAAAAAAAGCAGAAGTGCGAACGATACGCGAATATTCGCAGACCGAAAACTCTGCTAAGTACAACTTCAGTACCGACTAGTTAGGCACTGATGCATCAAATCTGGAACACTCTGGAATGTGCACACATTAGCAGAAAGCAAGGCTTAGAAACACCTGCTGGGGTAGTCAGCATGTCCAGTCGTCCAATCGCAGTGACTTTTAAAGAATGACTTCCAAGCTGAACGCATGAGATGGACATAGTCTTACCTCACTAGAAGTCATCTGGAGCACCCCGAGTTCATGCAATTATTCACGGTGTGTTGAAAGACAGAATAATAGACACATCCCTCAGTTAAACAACAAAAAAAGAAATAACCTCAAATAGGGGCTGGCCGCTGAGAAGACTTAAACATAAGACATAAGTTCTCATGCGGGCAGTACTGGAGTAAAAGCGCAAAGAAACATATGCCGGATTAGCTATTGCTTTAATTCAAGCAATGCGCATTACCGGCTGACGTACGATATGAAGCAGTAGGTGGTGATGCCGGCAAAAGCGATCAAATGTAAAAAACTGGGCTAACATGAAGGTGTAACGATGCATTGAGGAAAATAGAAAGGATCGAACAACTGCAACTGCCGGCCCCTTTCCAAATGATATGGGAGCTTCCGGCTTCGAACCACTTGGAACTTTCCATACATTCGAAACCGAGAATTTTCTGACCTCGAAAAGTCTGAAGTACAGTCGGTGAAACGCTACGAGTACATGGGCTCGCGATCATGTGACAGTATGTAGTACACAAGCCGAACATCTAAGCATATTAGGTAATATTTCCACCGCTACTAGCGGCCATGTGCAAAGCGAAATGTTTAGGTGACAGCAAACGTTGGCGCGGAGAAACACGTACAAATCGCATTGAGGGCTGATAAACGTGTGCATCTCTGTTCGTTTTGTTCAAGCAAATTTCTCCAGCGTTAAGCAACGAACAGGCTCCGTTTGAGTGACATTAAATGATATGAAAAACGTCGGACCCTTGACGATGCGCGCTGAGATGATTGTGAGAAAATCATGAACACACGATCTCTGAAGAACGCGCGAAACTGTTAGCACGATCGAATGTAAGCGCGCGAGTGTTTGGCGCTCGCTGGCAAATATCACACAGTTTAGGTGGAACATCGGTTTGCCCTACCTTGGAACAAGAATGTCAGCCTTCTCATCGGCTAGGGCATGCTTGTAGAGGCCACCGACATGCTCTTGAGTCAGTGGCGAACTGAAACTCGAACAGCGACCGCTACACCTGCTACGCGTGCTGTTCGCGCGCTGCGCGTTACAGCATGTTTTGCACACTGTTGCCGACGCCCGAACAGTTTTCTACTAAAAGAGCTTCCAATCGTTTTGAAACTGTGCCACTATATATTTACAAAACTGTCGTTTAGAAAATGATGCTTCAAAAAAATAAATTTACTGTTAGCGAAACAATAGGCACAGATTAAGACGTGGTTTGTCGGATTAGCTACAAGCTTGTCATCCCGCTGCGCCAAGAGAAGCGTTTGCGGGTCGGTAGGCTGGAAACGCCGATTGGTCGCTGGGATGCGTGTCTGCGGACGCATGGCGTGACGTTTTTTTCGCTTCGCCCTCGTTCTCGCTTGAACGACTTAGCAAAACCCGGACAGGCAGGAAAATTATGGAATGGGTGGGGGTACAGCCTGACAGCAAAATAGAAGGCAAGGTAGATATACCTCTCGACATCAGGTCCAAAATAAAAATTCCTCCCATACCGAAAAACATGCACCCTCAGTTCAACAAAGATAGACGAAAACGTAGGGCCAAGGCTATCGCAAAAAAGTTCGGAGAGCTGCCTGCTGAGGATGTAGCATACGTAGACGCTGCTGGGGGTCTGGAGGGGGCTGCGGTTTCGGCCGTTGTAGACGGTCAGGGAAAACCCCTGATCACAGCCTCAGTCAGAACCCAGAACACGGAAACTGCTGAAGAAGTGGCGGTGGCGCCCGCCCTGGCAGGATCTAATGCAGGGTACATTCTTTGCGATAGTAAATCGACTGTCAGAAATTTTAGTAAGGGCTTGGTCTCTTGGGAAGCCAAACGCATTCTGGAAAGCATGCCAAAACATAGGTCTGCTGCACTATTCTGGATACCAGCACATGAAGAAATAGCTGGTAACGAGGCCGCTCACCTGCTAGCCCGAGTAACCTACATCCGGGCAGCAGCGGAGCAACCGGTCTGCACAAATCTTAAGGATGCCCCAATCACGTACAAGGAAATTACGGATGGTTTCAAATTAGGAAGAAGAATATACCCTCCTCCAGACGTATCCCTTACTCACAAAGAGGCGTTTATCTGGAGGAGGATCCAAGCAGGGGTATACATATCGCCAGTCAAAATTGCTAAGAACCCAGGTGACGAAAAATGTATCGACTGTGGGGAAAGGGGTACACTAAACCACATTACTTGGGAATGTCTTAGCTCACCAGGGGCTAAGGAAGAAATAAATAGTTTTGAAGCCTGGGAGGCGCTGCTGCGGAGCGAGGACCCCAACGCGCAGCGCAAAGCCACCCGCGTGGCGGCCGAGGCCGTGAAGCATCAGCTACACCGTCCTCAGCCGACGACCTCTTCTCCTAATCGGGCTTAGGCTTCGGCCGAGCCTGAGAGGGGGTAGGGAGACCACCATCTGCCGGAAATAAAGTTTTTCTGAACTGAACTGAACTGAACTGAAACGGATGGATGGGTGGATGGAAGGTAGGAGCATCCCCTTTGAAACGGGGCAGTTGTTGTTGCCGCTATGGTCAGTTTTTTTTCTCCTTTATTTTTGTTTACTCTGCTGTAAGCTGTTAATACAATTCGCCATTTCCTTTAAAAAAAGGTCTTCCTACACTTTAAAACTTACGTCACCTCTCTCTGCTTTTGTGCCACCAATTGTCCATTATTTACATGACTATTGTTATCTCTAAACCCTAAGGCCTCAGGAAGAGGGACTGTGCCTGCATCGACATCGGGATGGATACCATCGCATTTTAGGATAAGGTGCTCTATTGTTTCTACAGATTTACCACACACAGCACATGTGTCATCTTCTTCGTTAAATTTTTTTCTGTAGCTGTGCGTTCTAAGACACCCTGACCTAGCTTCAAAGAGGAGGGCACTGCCCCTTGAGTTATCATAAAACGTTTCCTACCTGATCTGCCTTTTCCAGCATCGATATAGTTCTACACTATGCTTCTTTTCCATTGAATCTATCCAATTTTTACCTTCGACGTCTTTAACCTGTCGTTTAATGCTCTTTCTTTCTCCTTCCTCGTCTCTGGCAAACTTACTGGCCAGCTTTCTAGTTCGTTTCCGCCACTGTGTGTCAACGCTCTTTCTGTACAGGTATTTAAATACCTTAGCTGCCCACCTGTTATCATCCAATTTCCTCAGGCGTTCTTCGTATAGTACTTTACTCTGAGCTTCCCGTGCTTCGAACGTTGCCCAGCCCATATACCCCTGTACTGCCTCGTTTGTGGTTTTCCCGTGGGCACCTAGTGCTAATCTTCCGACAGTTCTCCGATTTACTTCTAATCGCGACTGAACTGCAGCCCTTAAGCATAGAACCGCATTCCCGAAAGTAAGCCCCGGCACCATTATTCCTTTCCAAATACCTCTGAGGACGTCATACCTGTTGTACCCCACAATGCCCTATGTTTCATTATCCCGGCATCTCTTCGCCCTTTTGCTATGAGAGACTGTTCGTGCTTTTCCGTGTACATATGCCCGTTGTTTATCCATACCCCGAGATATTTGTATTCGGCCACTCGGGGTATTTCATGGCCTTGTAATGTATGCTCCTGAACAGTTGTGCCGTTGAAAACCATCTGTTCCGGATGTGGAGTCGCCGCGCCTCTCTCGGCCTGTCCCTAGAGGGCCTAGGGAATCGCTAGGGCCGGCCGGCCGTCCGCCGCGCGTGCGTGGTGCGCGGGCAGCCTTGGCGGCGCCGCGCACGTTTCTGGAGCTGTCCAGGTATGGCTTTTTTTGCGTGGTGCGCTCGTCGGCGAAAGCCAGCTGAAATTTCTGTACAGTTATCGCTTCCGCGACATTGCGACGACCCCCAAAAGGCGCTGACCAGCGAGAAATGGCCAGCGACAAAAAGGTACGCCTTCTATCTCAAATTTCGCTTCGTGAAGTGCTGTACCGCTTATCTACATGCCTTGCGCATTCCAGGACCTCGTTTTGCTGCTGCAGGAGCACGTGGCTAGTGTCGTGCTGGTGTTAAAAGTTTTGCAACGCCATTACGACGACCCACATAAGGTGCGGTTTGAGGACCGCCGGCATCGCCAGCTGAACCACCGTCGGACAGCCACGATGAAGCGCTTGTCGGGCGTGCACGTTCTTAACCCCGAGGTAAGGGTTGATCAACGTTTTCGAAGTTTTCTCGTGCAGAACTCTCCAAATTGCTGCGCTTGTAACGTAACTTTTTTTGCAGCATCGTTTCCTGGATGCTTCTGGAAAGCCGATGCTGTCCTTATTTGCCGCGGACCGATACCACGTGGCGAGAGGTCGGGGCATCGACCCCAGTGCGCCTTTGTTCCTTTGCAGTGGCAAGTCCAGGGTAAAAGTGGCCACGATAATTCTGCCACTACAATTTGCCCTTTGACTCGCGCATTGTGGAACTCGCGCCTGACCTAAGTATCCAGCATTCACCCAGTGCAGTGCAGCTTTAATTCCTTAGAGACTTCTCGCGCTTGGTCGAAATATATGGCAGCCGTGAAAATTTACATATTATACCTCGCTACAGCATTATCCCAGCGCAGCGCGCCTTTGTTTCTTTGCGTTGGCAAGCGTTAGAAGCGCGCGCCGTCTCGCGCTTTGTCCAAGTCGGCTCTAAAAAACGCGCTAGGCCTCGTTGCCTAATTGACAAAGTGCACGGCTTTGTTCCTTTTAATAGCAAGCCTCTGCCACTACAGTCGGCGGCCTTAATTTTTATGATCGCTGTCAGCTTCAACAGCAAGTCCAAGAAAAGTTATGACGATCGCGCGGTGTGGAAATCGGCGGTAGAGACAAAAAACTCGTGCTTGTAGCTGCAGACTTACCCAGCTCCAGTGCGCCTTTGTTTATTTCCGTAGCGACTACTCGCGCTTTGTACAAATCGACGCCAGCCGTGAAAATTTACATATTATACCTCGCTACATCATTAGCCCAGCGCAGCGCGCCTTCGTTTCTTTGCGTTCTAACTTGTTTGCAGCACACCTTTGTTTGCTCGTTACTTCTGTTCTTTTCAGTCGTTTCCTGAATCCGTCCAAAGAGCCGGGCTAGGTGGATGATTGTTCGCCGTCAGTGGAACCACATGGCGATCGCACTGCATACAGCACGACTTTGGTCCCTGTGTTTTTTAAATAAAAACATCAGATGTCGAAGGTCATGGTCGTGTCTGAGGATTGCTTCGACAGCTGCGGCAAAACCATGGGGACCGCACACGCTGTGTTGTCGCTGCCAAGTGAAGATGCACAAAACGGCTGTCAAACTTAATAAAGGCCCTTCTCGGGGCCGCCTCAGTGTTTCCTGGCAGATCACACGCTTTCCACCCTGTGCACGTGCTCTCCTCATTTCCAATTAAATAGGTCCTTCAAGCCCTGCAGAAGGCTTGAATTAGGAACTGCTAATATCAAGATGGTACTTGAGAAACAATAGCGGCTACAATGACAGATGAAGAGGGGCTGGAGTTACACGCAAATAAAAAAGGTTGGAGGTACCCAGATAACAAGCTGAAATGGTTTTGGACGGAACTCCTAGTTATTCGATATAAAAGACTCAAATAATGCATATTCAACGTTTGTAAAGGTTTTTGTAGAAATATACTCTAAGCAATTCCCTTCAAGAACATTAAGCAGTCTAAACAAATAAGGAAACCATGGATCACGCCAGAGCCCAAAAGAATAAAAAAGCGCAAAAACAAGTTGTACCATGCCTTTTTAAATAATCGCTCTCTCTAATCTTATTAAAAAAAACAAGAAATAATCTAAATGCTGAGCTTAGGCGTGCTAAGATTGTGTATCATCAAAAACTTCTCTGATGGTAGAATGAAAAATTCAGACGCTGTGGGGAAAGTTGTAAATAACTTGTTACGTCGCAATACGAAAAATGCGCCAGCTCAACGAATAATCTTAAGGGCTCTGAATTATCCGGTCAGGCTCTCGCTGGCCATTTAAACAGCAATTTTTTAACTACCCATTTACCTATGATGGTCTATTAGTTCCTTCTTCTTGTAGCCCTTCCGAAAGCTTTTTCCTTGAGCCCACCAATGAGAGCGAAGTATGTACAACATTTATGAATTTAAATAATATCAAAGCCTTAGATGTTGACAATATTCAGATAAAACCAGTCAAATATGTACTATCTTTATTGCACCTATGCTTGCATGCATCTTCAATTTGGTAATTGAAACGGGAGTTTACCCGGAAGAAATGAAGGAAGCAAGAGTAACAGTTGTGTTTAAAGGGGGAGAAAAATATGTAATGCCCAATTATAGACCAATATCTGTGGTTCGAGTATTTTTAAAGGGCTTGGAAAAAGTAATCTTTTCCCGTCTAGTGAACTTTTATAATGCGAAACAAATCCTGTCTGAGGCTCAATTCGGCTTCCGAAGGAGCAAGTCGACGGAAATAGCTTTGTTATCACTTAAAGAACACCAGGTGGTCAAAATTTCCGGAGCCCTTCACTACGGTGTCCCTCATTGCCCGAGTCGATTTGGGACGTTAAACCCCCATAAGCCTTAACCTTTCAGCAAATAACTGTCACCATTTCATTAAATAACCGTGCCATACCTTCTCTGGTTCTTCGGCCTACACATAGAGGAGGTGAGTGGCTGTTTGAGGAGTCATAATGAAAGCCTAAGCGGTCAAGTCGAGTCGCATGGCCAGCATTTCAGTGCTAATTTGTAAATCGCCTGTGTGTATACATGCAACAATTTTTTTTTCTTTCTGTGAAACGACCATTTCCTAGAGCAGGTTCATGGTAAAACTTCATTGCGATTTGCTGCTTGAAAATTCTTCCAAGTGTTTCAGGATTTTGGTGGTTTGTGGTGTCAGCGGCATGTAGTTGGTTGCAATTTCGTGAAGACAGCAAGGCTATTGGACAATCGGGCCTGCACTCGACCATTCGTTTTGGAAGCGGCCAGTTCCAAGCTGCATTTGAAGTGCCTGAGCTGACGTTCTACGCTGCCGGCACCACCGCGGCGCGAACTTCACAGAACTAGTGCAGAGAGTGCAGCGAAATCAAAGAAACCTATCATGACCAATCTTAACAAAGTTGTAGTTTGGGCTTGTTCGTATAGCATATTAGAAGACAGCGCAGCACAACGGGACAAAGAAAAGGAGCACACAGGGCGAGCGCTTATCTTGTGTGCTCCTTTTCTCTGTCGCATTGTGCTGCACCATGTCTTCTTCTAATATCACCACAATGACCTGTCACGCATTGCAACAGTGCCTTGTGAGCTTTATGCACCCCAGAAGCTTCCAAACTGTCAAAGGACATCAAGCACGTAGCCCACAATGTTCATCTCTTTAAGGGTTCTTCATGCGATCAGCTGTAAAAAGGTCTTAAGCTTAGAGGCCTTAAAATTATGTTTGCTTCTCCAGTTACCTCATGCGCTCCATTCTAGTTGGCTACCTGGGTCCAAGCACCTTTCCCACGTAAACCGATGCTCGGCGCAGGTGGCACAACACTCATTTTAAAATTCTCACAGAAGGTTGAGGGCGCACCTTGTGGCGCCTTTGAGCCTTTGCTGCCTCAGCTTTTTAACGTCCCATTTGTTCAGCCTCTGCGCCAGCAAGACAACGCCGGACTCGTAGCAGGAATCGGGAAGGTCCGTGTATACCACAAAACTGCCAGTCAGTTTTTAAAGCCCTGTTTTCTGAAATAAATATAAATTTTAAAAAACATCTCTCGCGCTGCAGACACTAAAGCGTAATCGCTTATCTCGCCGCAATTTTTGCACCTGTAGCGAAAGCGAATTGTAACAGCAGCACACAATTGTAAAGTGCAGCATTAAGTCAACACTCTACAGACTTTCCCAGCCGCGGGGCCACAAAAAATCGGACCGCGTACAAAACTCATCGCACAAACGGTTAGTTCAACTGGACTGTTGTCAAAATTTTCCCGCCTTTTTCGGGAGCACGCAGAAGCTGGTAATTATGCGTGTTTTACATGACCATGAGTTACGCTGGGCTGGGTTGACAAAAGATATAAAACACGCGCAGCGCAAGCTCCTTTCTGTTTAACTGCACAGAGCTTTTGAGCAGAACTTACGAAAAAACAGATGAGTCTTTCCCTCCGGGCCTTTGGGTCCACTGCCGGGCAAGCGGGCTCAGCGCTAGTCCTGGGTTATCTGCTAACACAAAATATTCGGGCGCAAGGAAGTTGACAACGGAATGCCGAGTGTCAGATAACGGGCAATCACTCAGTATGTGCATACCAAAGGATAGCAAGAACAAATCACTCATGTGCAACACGATCGCACGCTCCTCACGCCGACCGGCCATAGTGCTACTGAAAGCAATGCTCGGCTCGGCTCAAACAGCAAAAAAATTGCCGGACGTGACGTCTTTTTTTCAAACCGGATGCGACGTAATGGGTTGAAATAACGCTTGCGTTATTTCGACCTGGTTGTAGCAGTCATTGCCGGAAGGATCCCGCTCACGGAGCCAGAGCCGGGGCCGGAACCGCAGCCGGGGCGGACCCAGGGACGAGTCTTTTCCACCCCTTGGAGGGCAAAACAACAAGCAAGGGCAGCCAAAACAACAGCAGCAGCAGCAGCAAAGCAAGGACGGAGTCAAGGTGAGCTGGCGAGCGTGCCTTCCCAAATCACTTTTACCGCAATTTGGGCAAACTAGCAACGAAAACAAAAAAAAGGTTAGGAAATCAAAAAGCTCAGGAAAGAACTAGAACCCATCAGAGAGGAAAATAGACAACTAAAGGAAAAGATAAGGGAGCTCATTAGTGAGCTACAGGCTCTTAGGGCAGCCAGTCCCCCGCGGGCACCACCACCACCACGGAGCCCAACACCCTCACCACCAATAGTAGGCAATAGCTTTGAAGAACAGATGAAAAGTTTATGCAGAGCATGCAGACACAAATGCAAGCCATGCAGACGCAAATGCAAGGCGTGCAGAGTATACAGGCACAGCAACAACAAGAAAATCAATACTTCCGCAGCTTTTTCAAAAGCCAGAACACGTAAAAAATCACTAACGAAGCCAGGGACAGGCTCTTTAATGAAAGAAGACTCGGAACCGAAAACCAAAGTAACAACAACAACAGCACATCACCATGGCAGGACACAGCACACTAAGCATCTGGCAGTGGAATTGCAGGGGCTACCGGCTTAAGCAGGGACACCTGCAACAGTTTATCCACACACAGGGAACACCACCAGACATAATAATGTTACAGGAAACCAACACAATACCAACACTAAAAGAATATCAATGTCAGGAGAGCGGACGCACAGCGACCCTAATTAACAAAAACCTAGTTACCATAGCACAGATGAAATTGGAGACACGGGAATTGAGCACGTAATTATGGAAGTCATACCCAAAAGGAAACACAAAGAGAAAAGCACCTTCATAGTAAATATATAGTCCACCCAAGCAGAAAAGGGGCAATTTTAGCAAACTTTTCGCTAAAGCGGGCAACCTAGCTAAGTCAAACACTCCTCATAGCCGGGGGCTTCAAAGCGAGGGACCCTAGCTGGGGCTACCAGAAAGGCGAGAAAAAGGGGCAACTAATATGCGTTGCAGCAGAAAATACAAACTGCACTCTGCTAACGGACGAAAATCAGCCAACGCGACTAGGCCACAGCGTTAGCCCCGACACCTGTCCAGACCTAACCTTTGTTAGGGGAGTGCGGCAGGCCGAGTGGGAGAACCTGCTGGAAAACCTAGGAAGCGACCACTACGTGCTAACAGTAACGCTGGAGGCTGAAAACATAAAAAAGGAAGATAGGAACAGCCCACATTACGGACTGGGACGCCTTCCGAAGCAATAGCAGACAGCTACAGGGCGAAATTAATAGAGTGGAGCACGGAACTCAAATACAGGAGCAACATACGCAGGAAATTGACAGAACAGAAGCTACACCGGAAGTGGACCCACGGCTACTCAGGCTATGGGAGGCAAGACGCGGGCCCACGAAAAGGTGGTAGCGACAGAAACTCAACAGGAAGCTGCAAAATAAGATCGCGGAGATTACACAAAAAGCGGAGGAGTACGCGACACAGCTGTCAGGCAAGGGTGGGAGCAATTCAGCGACTCGCTGAACGGCAAGCTCAGCGCTGCCAAAACATGGCGCATACTCAAAGCCCTCATAGACCCAACCAAGACAAAAGTAGAAGGCGGCAAAGCCATACAAAGATTAATTCACCAATTCGATGGAACGGACGAAGAGATCCTCGCGGCGGTCAAAAAGAAGTACTACGGCACTGACAAGCCAAAGGGATATAAGGAAGAATATAAAGGGAAGGAAAACCCGCACCTCTACAGACCAATAACGAAGGAAGAAGTATACGCAGCAATCAGGGCCGTGACTAAAAACACGGCAGCCGGAGCAGACAAGATTAAAAACTCCCTAATTCGCAACCTCAGCGACGAAGCGGTAGTCCAACTCACGGACTACCTCAACGCGCCGTGGCTAGCGGGAACGGGGCCCAAAGCATGGAAACACGCGGAGGTGGTAATGATACCCAAACCCGGCAAGAAGCTACAAATAGAGAGCCTGCGGCCCATCTCACTAACGTTGTGCCTGGGCAAGCTCTACGAAAGGGTAATCACGAATAGAATACAACAGTACCTCGAAGACGAAGAGCTGTACCCGCACAGCATGTTCGGCTTCAGAACGAACCTGTCGACGCAGGATATCCTATTGCAAATCGAGGAGGAGGTAATCGATACCATCCACAAGACAGGAGAGATCATCATAATGGCACTAGACATCAAGGGCGCGTTCGATAACGTCAGCCACAGCGCCATCATGGAGGGACTAACCATCGCCCACTGCGGCAAAAGAGTACACGACTACGTGAGGGCATTCCTGTCGAACCGCACGGCAACGGTGGGACTGGGAGACCTGCGGAGCGATGTCTTTGAAACGCCAAACAAAGGCACTCCGCAGGGATCCGTAATCTCACCGGTCCTCTTCAACATAGCCATAATCGGACTAGCTCGCGAGCTGAGCCGAATCGAGGGAATCCAGCATGCTATGTATGCGGATGATATCACGATTTGGATACACCACGGATCGCTCGGCCAGAAAGAAGAACTAATCCAGCAAGCGGCGACATGCGTCGAACGATATGTCAGAGAGAGAGAGAGAGGACTCGCATGCTCTACCGAGAAATCGGAGGTCCTGCGCGTCGGCAAAAAGCCATCCAAGGAGACGGTCGAAATACGGATAGAAGGGCAAGTTCTCCCAGAACGCAGCATGATAAGGGTCCTAGGAATGTGGATCCCATGCGGCAGGAGGCGCAGCCACACCCTAAGCCTCCTCCAACAATCAACGCAGCAAGTCAGCAGAATGATTACCAGGGTATCGCAGAGAAGGCAAGGCATGAAGGAAAGCGACACAATCAAGTTGGTCAAGAGCCTAGTGGTCAGCCGCATCACATACTCGCTTCCCTACCACAACATGACAACATGAAAAAGAACAAGCAGACACACTCATCAGAATGGCATTCAAGACTGCGCTGAACCTGCCAAGGAATACGTCGAACGAAAAACTGCTAAAGCTGGGAACCCACAGCACCTTCGAAGAACTGAAAGAAGCGCAACTCGATGCACAGCTGTATAGGCTCCAGCAGTCGACCACCGGCCGAGCGCTCCTCCTAAGGTTGGGATACATCAGTAACGAAACAGAGAATAGGGAAGCGAGCATCCCCGATTACATTCGCCTAACCATCAGGGTGTGCCCCCTACCTAGGAACATGGACCCAAACTTGCACGCGGCAAGGCGAGCCGCAAGGGCAGAATAAGCACCCCGCGAATGACAAAAATGTAGTATATACGGATGCGGCCCTACATTCGTGGAACAGAAACTCTTAAGAACACAGAGTTGCGTCAGTGGCGGTGAACCACAAAGGTGACATGATCACTTGCGCAACACTGAGAGGTTGAAGGGTATCCGAGGGGGAAGAAGCCGCCGTAGCTCTAGCGGTAGCGGAAGGGTACCGTAGGAACGAGTCGCTCACAATTATCACGGACTCAAAAACGGCATGCAGACACTACACCGCAGGTAGAGTCAGCAAAAGCAGGGCCCCCGAGCACACGAATACAACATAAGATTTTCTGGGTACCGGGGCACGCCGGAGTGAAGGGGAAGAAGGCCGATGATCTAGCTCGCGAGCTTACTAACCGAGCGGATACATCAACGGACTCTGAACCCACCACGACGGTGGAGACAACGTTCGCGGAGATACTGAATTACCACAGAGGCAGGAGAATCACGTATCCCCCGCCACACCCACTCTTAACACAGCACGAAGCAGTCGGCTGGCGAAGACTGCAGACAGGAACCTTCCACAACTTGCACACTGCACAAAATGCATCCGAACCAATACGCGGACACATGCACATGTTGCGGGGCAACCCCCACGTTATACTACATCAAATGAGAGTGCAAGAACAACTTCTCCTTCCATAAGTTAAAAGAGCCCAATGCGGAACAGTGGGAGGGCCTGCTCACCAACAGCGAGCTGTCGGCCCAAAGAGGACTAGTGCAGCACGCATGCGAGGTGGCACGGCACAGTGGGGCCCTGGAACAAGGGAACCAACCACCGGATCAACCGGGGCTTCAGCCCAAGGGATGAAGACATCCGGAAGCCGCTAACACCTCTGCTTAATACAGCAATAAAAGTTTTTTCCTCCTGTTCCCGCTGGCTGCGAATCGCAGTGAACTTGTGGAAAACTATAATAATAATAATAATTGGTTTTTGGTGGAAAGGAAATGGCGCAGTATCTGTCTCATATATCGTTGGACACCTGAACCGCGCCGTAAGGGAAGGGATAAAGGAGGGAGTGAAAGAAGAGAGGAACAAATAGGTCCGTAGTGGAGAGCTCCGGAATAATTTCGACCACCTGGGGATCTTTAGCGTGCACTGACATCGCACAGCACACGGGCGCCGTGCGATGTCAGTGCACGTTAAAACTATGCCGCTTACCTTTTGTGCCATCAGATGGAGGCAGATTATTGCATTGATATTTGCATCCAGCTGATGAGAGGATGGCAGTCAGTTACTTTTAGGTGCTGTGCATCATATGGTCCAATGGCATGCCCCAGGGGGTTCGCATGGATTCCTATCTAGTTTGGGTACACTGACAGGCTTTTGTTGTACTCTCGCAACGTGAGAGAGAGTGAGCACTCACTACCGCTGGCGCGGCTAGGAGCAGGGTTAAGCAGGAAACTGAAGGTTCCGAAAATGCCGGCTACAGCGATCATTTGGCACTTTTGTTAGCGACAGCTACATTACGGTAGCATTTCGAGCCTTGAGCGTGGCGGCACCATGGCGGTGGCGCGGCGGTTGGTCACGTGGCCAAGTTCCACTATGCCAGCTGTAGCTATCATGTCACTCCAGGTTTAACGAAAGCTAAACAACAGGCAACTTTTGTTCAGAGTTTGTATCAGATTCGCGACCGACGCAATAGGCCGAAACTTTAGCTAAAATCGCGGCACTCTGTATACTGAGCGAGACTGATTCACAGGGCGAGTAGCAAGCGTCTCAGACACTGGCATGGAGGCCAGCGAGGTTTTAATAAGTGTATTTTATCTCATACATCCTGAGCTTGTGTGTCTTGCGTCGCTTCTTCGGTGGCCGCAAGCCGGTGTCTGGTGCTTTTTCGCGAAGGGCCTCGAGCTGAAAATTAAAAACCACGTATAACTTGAGGCAATCACTATAAGGAGGCACACAACTACAAGGACATACTAGGGTTGTTGAGTGTTGAAGTTTTTGCTATACACATCGGTTGTTGATAGTGGGAACATGGTGTCAGCCAGTCCTTTTCCTAAGTGCGTGAATAATGGCCGGCCATTTCTTCTATAGTGTAAGTCTCCATCCAGCGCGTCATATGATGCTCTTCCCATTTCCTTGCGGACTGCCTGATGAGGTGCACCCAATGGTATTCGGCCAACACAAGTGGCATATTTTTACGCCAGACTGATCTGCCTCCAGGCACAAAGCAGGAATCAAATTAAGCCCTGGAGATAATTATTTACAAATACCTCTCCGCACTTTCATACTTCACCTTACAAGGACATCTCCCCTTGGCCTTTGCAAATTATATCCCGTTGGCCGCTTCTTTTTATTTACAAATACCTCTCCGCATTTTCATACTTCACCTTAGAAGGACATCTCCCCTTGGCCGTTGCAAATTATATCCCGTTAGCCTCTTCTTACGTCATTACGCTGCATTCGTACGAAAGGCTACAGTCTATAATAATTTCTTGCAGCTATCCTCGCCTATTATAAACAGCAACGGTGATAAAGGACGAACCTGCCTAAAACTAACTAAAATCCTGCCATGTTTTTCAGAGATAAATGCAGCTCCTAATACCTATATTTTGTTTTGGAGCGAAGCGCCACTTTTCGCATGCAGAGCTGAAGGCGAGATCTGTTCCTGGAATGACCTAGAGTGGGAGGCGCACCGTCGCCACTGCTGCACGCCTCGCAGTCACACCCGCCGCTGCGCCGAACGTCGACACGCGCTACACGCAGCTACTTATGCAGAGCGAAAGTGGGTCGGTATTGTTGCGATAGGTATACATTATGGTAGCATTTCGAGCCTTCAGCGTGGCGGCGCCGCCACGCGGTCACGTGGTTGGTCACGTGGTGCGGAGCAGCTGCCAACGGCGCCGTGGCTGATCACGTGGTTCGTCGCGTGACCAAGTTCCATTCGGCCAGCTGTAGCTATCGCGTCACTCCCGCTTTAACCGAGGCTAAACCACCGCCAATTTATAGCCGGACAGGGAGGGCGAAGGCACGCGCAAGAACACAGCTTGCAAGCAACGAATCTTGTAGCGGGAGATCAATTTTGCACACATCAAAGGACGCGTTAATTTATATGGGTCTTTTTTTACACACCTCGGTTGAAAAGCAAAGAGCATGAAGTTTCACAGCACAAAATGACGAAAGTAAAAAAGAGTAACAAAGGAATTTTTGCACATTTTGTATCACAATGCGAGTGTTATTGTTCGTTTCTTGACGTAACTCAGTAGATAGACAAACCATTTTGCCATCCTGACTGGGGGCAGCTTTTTAAAACATTGTGGTAATAAAATAGCTTTTTCGTCACGATATTTATTGAGAATGGATTATAAGCGGGTATTTACTCGCTTCATGATATTATCTACAGCATACAAATATTGGTATAATTTTGTCCCTATATGTTATTTGATAATATCAGCTGCAAAAAATGAATTGCCCACAATCGAGCGATTTTACATCCTTTTGTTTGCATTCAAATGGTAACGTGTCCTTCTTACTTACTCCTCCTCGTTGAAGCGATTATAGCACGCCAGCTCATTCTAATAATAATATTAATAGGTTTTTTTTGGGAAAGGAAATGGCGCAGTATCTGTCTCATATATCGTTGGACACGTGAACCGTGCTGTAAGGGAAGGGATAAAGGAGGGAGTTAATGAAGAAAGGAAGAAAGATGTGCCGTAGTGGCGGGCTCCGGGATTATTTCGACCACCTGGGGATCTTTAACGTGCACCGACATTGCGAAGCACACGGGCGCCTTAGAGTTTTTCCTTCATAAAAACGCAGCCGACGCTGTCGGGTTCGAACCCAGGAACTCCGGATCAGTAGTCGAGCACTCTAACCACTGAGCCACCGCGGCGGGTGCCCATTCTAAGCAAAATCGCTTCGGCAGGTGGTGTCGAGAACAGCGCTACCATACTTTGCGAGGAAGAAGAAAACTACAATCTACAGTTAGTAGAGGCTGAATAAAGACGAGATTAAAATTGATCTGTGCCGGAAGAAAGCAAGCAATAATGATGGTAGCTGTTCAAGTGCAAAACACTAAAGGCCACAAAACTACCCATAAAATGCGAAGAATTATTCAAAGGGATGAAAAAAACTCAATTTAACAAGGAACACGAGGTGTATTACTGTACGGCAAGAGCAACAGAAGCTGAGACCATGACAAATTCTCGGATGAAAAACGCGGTATTGCAAGGAAGCAAGCGATTTAACTGAAGTAGGAGTTCTTATCGAAGCAATCATCCATATTGCCACTTCCGAGTCGCTGCCGGCTTTGAGGACATCGTAGATAAAGAAACCATTTGCCCTTTTGCCTATTGAAACGAATGCGCTATACGCCGCCCTTGAGTAGCCGCGTGATCAGGTCGAGCTAAGGTGTTCTGTTTCAAGGCAACCCACATGCGTCCACGTGTTGCAACAAAAGACTCACCGCAAGTGGAACTAACGTGCGTTTTTGGTGCTAGGCTGGCTGGATATCTAAAAAAGATACGGCTTTTTAAGAAAAATCATTCCTATAATGTTGTGGCTGTTTAAATCGTTTTATATTTTCTCACTAAGTAGTGTTAACGGCATCAGATATCCCATGCGACAATATTATGCTGAAAAGCAGCAACCACATTGTTTTTCTGTGAACTAAGGTTTGTATGGGTCCTTTTTTCCATACTGGGACGCACGAACGTTTTTTAGCGAAAAATAAAAATTGTAAATTAAGGTTTGAAACGCTATCAAGAAAGGACATTGCTTTTTTGGATGCAGAGTGCATTGGGATTTGTGAAATGTGCTAATCAGTTTTTAGATTTCCTCCCGTTGCAGTTGGTTTGTTTTTTATTTTCAAATATCTGCTTGCAGCTCGATAACCCTGCATATCCCGCATCCCCCCCTTGGCCTTGGTTTGCGCTGTGGATCCTTATGTGATATACCTACTAGCTCGAATCGTAACCCTCCTAACGTGGAGAAATTAAAACAAGTATTGTCGCGACTTTACTAGGGTGGCCCTAACTCTGGTTCGAACCGGCGGCCGCGTGACAAGATAAGCTTAGTCCACTTCCGTCCAGATATCTTTTGCGCTTCCATCTGTGCATGTCACGATAGGAAATTTTCTGAGCTTTTGATCAAGCTTTCACCTACGTGGCGTCGCTGTCCGCCTGCAGATACCTGCTTGTTAAACTGCCAGAAGTTTGTTTTATATCTTAATTCTTGACCAGTTTACGCGCAGTGTTTGCTCCTGCACACTACTTTAGTTTCAGAAATCTCTTTACTGTATACGAAAGGGGGGGGGGGTGGTCTGAGAAGTTCCTGGCTTTGCCCTCTTTCATGTCAGGGTGAAAGATTAATTTGGTACCATAAAAAAACATATCTCTTTATATAACTGTGCAAGTGTAAGATGTTTCCGGTTTTTATAACTTTTATTAATTTCTGCTAGAACATGAGACGGCAGAGGAACAAGTAAGTTTCATGCCTGTGGAGTTACGGGTCGTCATGAAATTTTTGTTCCTGCAGGGAAAGTCTGCAAAGGACCTCCACAGTGAGATGTCACAAACACTAGGGGAGAGGTATCCTTCCTAAAGCACTGTCAGAAATTGCGTTGCTCGTTTCAAGACTGGGGATGTAACTATTGAGGATAAGGTCCGTAGCGGGCGCCCCACAACCTCAACAGCCCCGGCAACAAGCGATGCTGTCCGTTAGCTGGTTCTTGAGCATCAGCGAATATCCGCCAGAAAGATAGCCCAGATACTGAACATCTCCCGGGTGTGTGCTGGTGTTATTGTTACCAATATCCTAGACATGCGCAAGCTTTTAGCTAAGTGGGTGCCGAAATGTATGAACAGTGAACAGAAGGAGGCACGAGTTGAGGCATCCAGAACTGTTTTGACCCATTTTGATGCTACAAAGGACTTCATAGATATATTAGTGACTGAGGATCGAACATGGCTCCGCATTTCTGATCCCCAAACCAAGAAACAGTCAAGGGAATGGCACCCCAGGTGGTCCCCTCGATCGAAGAAATTCCGCGTCCAGAAAAAGTCATGGCGTCCATTTCAAGGCGAAAGCCTTTAATGGCTCACACTCCCGGTCGAGATACTGTCCGTCTGTTACATCGCCAACCGGAAGTCATGACAACGGAAGTGACGTCACATCTACACTTTGACCTTGCCGATTTGCACCAAAGTCAATGTCCAGTTTAATTCGACTACGACGAACACCATGGTGACCCCCAAATTTGGCTCGGGTCACCCCCGAAATATGAGCTTGGCCGATTTGGACCAAAATATATGTCCAGGCTAATTCGACTACGGCGAAAACCATGTTGACCCTCAAATCTGGCCCGGGTCAACCCCGAAATTCGACTACGTCGCGCACCATGGTGACCCCAAATTTGGCAGGAGTCATCCCCGAAATTTGACCTTGGCCAATTTGCACAAAAATCGATGCCAGGCCTAATAAGACTATGAAGAACTTCATGGTGACCCCCAAATTTGGCCCGGGTCACTCCCGAAATTTGACATTGGCTGATCTGCACCAAATCGATGTCCAGCCTAATTAGGCTACAGCGAACACCATGGTGACCCCAAAAATTTGGCCCGGGTCGCCCCCGAATTTGGCCTACCCACCCCCAAAATCAGCAACAGAAGCAGTCAAAGTGGTGCAAAAAGGCGACAAGCCGTACACACTACGCATGCGCAGTTCTCATAGTAACCGCTAACTCCGGCGCCAGGTGGCTCTACCGGGCACGCGGCAGCAAGTCTTTCGCCTCGCGCACTTTAGATCGCCTAAGTGCCCCTGAATTTTTCCTAGGACAAATATGGTGTTGTGGACTGCCTACCTCAGGGCTGTAGTATAAGCGGAGAGCGTTACGCCTACCTCCTCGACAAGCTTAAAGAGGCAATTAAGACGAAACGCCGGGGAAACCTGAACAAAGGAATCCTGTTGTGGCGGGACAATGCACCTGCGCACACGTCCAGAGTTGTGGCTGTCAAACAGAAAACCCTGGTTTTGCAATTGGTCCATCATCCCCCTATTCACCTGGCCTGGCCCCTTCTGACCATCATCTTTTTCCGAACTAGAAGAAACATCAAGGGTCGTCATTTCGATGAAATTGCTGACGTCAAACATGCTGCTCGAAGCTGGTGTTACGACCTGTCCCATAACTTTTTTTAAACGGAATAGAAAAGCTTAAAAACCATGTAACAAGTGCATCAGTTTTAAGGGGGAATATGTTGAATAAACGTGCGCTTTCAAAACTCTAGCCCTTTTCTTTCTGTGCTGTGCAATGTCAGTGCCCGTTTAAGATCCCCAGTTGGTCGAAATTATTCCGGAGCCCTTATCTGTGAACCTACCTTATCTGTGAAGACCGGCCTTAAATATAAAAGACATTAGCACCGATTGCAAAACTTACCGGAATACTTTTTTCGACAATCGTTAGCTGTCATAGAAGGCTTCACAGGAAACGAATAAATCTGGTAGCTAGAGCACAGCGAGAAAAAGCTGCTTAAATCATTGAGTGACTGCGGCCGCGCACATTATCTTTTCAGCGCGGTAATCTACGCAGACTGATAGACCGACCACGGGCATCCGTTACGCAACACATCTGGCTAGCTAGAAGTACCTGCATCGCTACATGGGTTCGCGTTTAACACCGGAACGGCGCTTACAGCCGAGGAGAAATCTGGTCCCGTCCAGATCGGTTCAGAAAAGTTGGTTATGGTATACCAGGTAAGCGACTTACCGTAGTCTCGTCGACCTTAAGATTATCCCTGGGAATCAGCCATTTGACGCCCTCGCTGCAGGGTGGATATGTCAAGGAGCCCTGGTAGGTGTAGAAGTGCTTCCATGGCGCCCGCTTAAATACACCCGCCCGCTGAATTAAACCTTCCAGACTCACGGCCTGCACGACACCGAACACCAATTTTTCATGTTGCTCTAACAATATCACTAGTTTTCAGATATGTCAATTAGTATTTGTGGGCGCAAAGGTGAAAAAATGTCGGAAATTGATGGCCAGCCAAGAATGACACATTTGAAGTGGATTTATGACATTTCCATGTTTGGGCATAATACAGAGCCCTCCATCCACTGAGCAGTTTTAACTAGAAAATTCTCAGGGGAAATTTCGAAAATCCGCTCGAAAACTCATGGCAATGACATTACGCTCCTTTTTGCAAAATAAATATTTCAAGCTGCTACAGAGGTTATGATACTGTGGCTGCGGCTGAGGGTGGTGCAGAGATTGATGCCACAGAAAAGCATGGATTTTATTGTGTTGAGAAAATTTCAATATTGTCTCACACCCTGAAATCACTGAAGTTAGGTTTGTAAAATCAGGAATAATGTACCTGTTCAGCTAGATTCCAAATATACAGCTTATTTTCATGTAAAGAAAGCCCTGCTAAAACAGCGCACATTAAGCATTAAACAATTCCATGGTTTCAAAGAGATCCTTTCCTGTACAGACCTAACTCGGAACCACTAGACAAGCAACGTAATTTCTTGCATATGGTGATGTGAGAGTACCTGTTGCGAGCATGTACACATTTCAAATGACTCATTTCTCACTGCCAGGCAGCATTCCTGTGCAAAAACTCCATTCCAGTCGTCTGCGCTCGAAGTTTCGCCCATCAAAACAAGTGTGCAGTAGGCTCGGGTCACCTGGCCCGCGTGTACGTCCTCAATAAGAAGTGCCAACTTTGTGTTCCGCACCTATCGTAAATGATGAAGGCAACGATCCGAGTCGATGCTGTCAATGCCGACGTCGCCCGATTGTTCACCGATGCCGCTTATATTTTGCTCATTCACTTGTGCATTTGTCCTGTTGCACAAAGCCACGAATCGAGAGGTCGCTTTTGTCGCCTGCTTTTTCTCCGGAGAACTGCAAAATTCGGCGCACATTCGGAAGACCGGCTCAGCGCGTAAGACATCTCGGCAGCGTGCGCTGTAGAGATTTCTGGAACAGCTGGAGAAAGAACCCCAAAGAACGCTGTCATGCCCGAGCACGCGTTACGCTGGCCTCCGTGCAAGCCAGCGCCGTGCGCCCGTCATTGCGCAACGCAAGCCCAGAGTCTCAGACATGTCGCGGCTTGCAGCGCGATTCATCCAGGCTCACCCGGTTAACAGTGAATTATCGTGCGCTAGCACCGTTAGTCCTGTTTCGCGTGGTTTATCTTTAACTTCTATGCTGTTGCTTGGCCTGAACATGCTTACTTTGGTTGATAAGTCATATGATGTAAGTATGCGTGTTATTGCATCATTTTAGACTTGTACTGCGGTAGAATTCGTCATTCTTTACATTCAGAGATACCTGGGAGTCCCGATTCCACTGCAGGCGCGCAGGTGCAGCGGTTAAGCTACGCGCCACTGCCCTGCGACGGCAGGTGCTGCCATCGGTGGAGCTTGTGAGATTTGTGTTGTTCCTGAGGAATCTCTCGCGACTAATCATTAAATTGAACTGCCACGGTGGGCAGTTTGTTCACAATCCGATGGGCAGCTTGCGATGACGTCACAACGTCACGTGACGAAAGTGGCCCACGTGCTAGAAGAAGGCTTCGGACAGACAGACAACCCCTTTTCGGCGGATTGGAAGCAATGGAGCACTAAAATGGCCACCACAGGAATCGTTCACTCCAGACTCGGGGAGTAAGTGATTTTACTGTTATTCAGCCCAAATGCTGCATTTTAGCGAGCCGTTTGAGTTTCAAGTGGCGTCAATAATGTTTTACTTTAAGGAACCGCATAAAGGCCTCACTGCAGCGGAAAGCCGGCATCGCACCGAGGGAAGACGGTAAAGAAATAAAAAAAATTGAAGCTGGGGGAGTGGGATCCGAACTCGCGGTGGCGCTAGAAAATCAGTTCCGCTGGCCGCTACTTCACACCACTACGCCGCCGCCACAGCTTTCCTTAAAATATGACAAGATTGAAAATATATTCTATTTACATTAACTAAATGATTTACAAAGCTTTTAGGATACGCCACGAAACAACACAAAAAGACAGCAACAGAGCAGTAGACGCGAGGTATAGGCTGAGCGCATCACCAAGAAGGATTGCCACTCCGGTTTTAAGTTGGTCGGTTCATACATTTCCCGAATTTGAACAATCAGTTGGGAGAAATCCTAACACCCTGCCTGTATGAACTGTCAAGCTCTTGGGCTGAGCTTGCAGTGTCATCGTCTTTGTCACGTAGCTGCGTTCACGAGAGTTGTTGAAAGTGCCAGTCTCTCACTCGTAGTTTGAAAGCCTGGTCTTCATTGTCCATCCGTGTGTGTGGAAGCGTCATCAGACGAGCATGTAGCAAACCGCATGAAATGGCGGAAGATTAGAAGTGAAATTGAAGATACCTAGTGCTATTACAATGTTGTCGGGTAATGGTAATTAAGCGGCCTACAAGATTTCCTCGTTCCGAGTCTATTCTGTGGTTAGCACTTGTTGCAATTATCGTGATAAACGCTATTGAATTTTTTTCTAACTACTCTCGGCATACATTAGTGTTTGTACGCATACAGAACAAAGCGCTGGCTGATTTCAGCAGTCCATTTCAGCGCAGTGGGCATGGCAGCAGCAAACGAGGCAGCATGCTAAGCAGTAAATTTTGCTTTGCCATCCAGGTTATTGACTCCAAATCTGCACATTGCTGCAGGAGTGACATTCGCTTTCTAGTGCTGCTGCATTGCACATTGTGTGTTCAGCGTTTCCTTTATTTCATGATGGCATTATCAAACGATCTGTTGTCTTGTGGCGGTGCTGAACAAATCTCGGGCAGATTGAAAAACAAATGCTGTCGGGACTGCTAGAAGGCCAGAACAAGATTAATTCAACAATGGGGGAGGGGGGGGGGGCTGCAGGAGTCTCAAAACATATCAGAGAATAAACTTTCCGGTTTAACTCAGCGAATTGATGGCACTGAGAAACATTTGTCGGGCCTAAATGTCTTACTGCGCTTTATTGAAACATACAGTTGCCACTAAAACTAACAACACGACGCATGCGCATCCGCAACTGCTCACAGGACACGCTCATTTTATGACACCTTTTGATCACCTACCCTCTAGGCAGGCATGCTCCTTGTTCGAGGATGTCACCTTTTTGGGCATGGTTAGGCTTAGGCCTTTAATATTTGCAGTCAGAGATAATTATTTACGTGACACGTCAGTGTGTTCAACGAACAAGGTACGCGTATAGGTACGCGCGTACCTAGACGGTCGGTAAGGATGATGAAATGTGTCGTCAGTGCTACGCGCTCCGCGGTTAGAATTTCATCACGCATCACAGACTTCTCTAGCGCCTTTTTGCTACTACCGCAGTAAAAGCATGATAAAAAAATGCGAACAGTCCAGAGCCCGTCCGCGGGTTTTGGTATCCGTTTTGTCTCGTGCAAATGTACTAAGGGATTTTATAAGGTTTCGCACTTTCTGCGCTTGTTCTCAGCCATCCTTGCAGAATTTCAAAATGACATGAATATTGACGCAGAACAGTGTAATGAAGTTTTGAATTTTGTTTTCAATTCTAGAGCCCCCAGGGATATCTTCACGAGGGTGCTAGTTGTAATTGCTCAGCAATTGCGACACCTAGTTCAGAATGAAATGCAATTCTGAATATGCATAAAAAGTTATCGCAGCCGCCTCCGCCAGGATAGAACATTTGGTGCATAAGCATTGAAAATTGTTTTGTCCGCCCTTCAGGGGCTGCTGGCTGCTCTACAAGAATCAGGTTAATAGGCCCTACTGGATTTATTATGCTCTGCCGCTTCAAACTCACTGGATATAGTGGACGGGAAGAGGCCACTTTGCGGGTAAACACAGTGACCAGTTTTATGCGATTTGTAAAGAAATGAGGAAAATATGATTTCACAGCATAGCTGTCAATGTTAAGTTCCTTTCTTTCGCGGCGTCAGCAAGCGGCAGCAACGCGTTGGCAGGGGAAGATCTGCGAGGTGGAATTCATCGCATAAAGAAGCCCAGCCGTGGTGCGGTGGGAGAGGGAGCAGCGGTCATGTCATGAAGCAAAGATTGGAAGGGCCAAGGAAGGGAGTAGAAGTGAAATGCGAGAGGTAGCAACAGTTGTGGTACGTCAAGAGATTCAAAGCACATGGTAACTAGCGCTAAAGACAAGGACAGGAAAGCGACGGACACCACGAACACCACGAATTCACCAACTGACCCAGCTGTCCGCTTTAAACGACAAGAGAATAGGGTGTTGTAAAAAGTGGCGGTGTGTAGCGACTACCAGTGACAGCTGGAGAAGGATCGTGAGCTTGCCCCTCTGTAGAAGGGAGCCTAGGTACATCTGCCACCAGTTGGGCGCTTTGCAGGTAAGGCGCAACCGCGCGCGAGTAAATAACGGCTGTTACTATACCTCGGTAGCTTCTTCCTTGGCGCCAACTCTATTTGCGATGGCTTTCAGGATAGTGTCCGTGTCCTTGTGTTCATCCGATAGTCCCGTGCTTGCCTGCAAAAGGTGCATGCAGCTGTATTCTTCCGCGCGCAATTTAATATATTCATATTTTAGAAAGTAGTCGGATACAGTCACTGCTTTGGAACATTTTCCATCCATCGTATCGAGCAGTTGACTACCGTAGAAAATTAATGTGGAACGCTTTTGACGACACCAACAACCCATTTGTCCTTGAGTAGACTGAAAACTTCCTTAATGAGGGAGACCAGTTTGTAGTAAATAACACGGCGTCTAACCCTGCCTCTGCTCTTTCCAGCGTCCACCAGGGATCGCTGCTTGGCCGTCTTCTCTTTCTCATCTTCATTAATGACCTTCTTCAGCGCATAAAGGAGAACATCCTGCTTTTTGCACACGACTGTGTAAAATATGCCAAAATAGCTAATCACGAAGACAGCATTAACTTAGAACGTGACTTACTAGCAGCAGGAAATCGTCATGAAAAATGGCAAGTCTTTAAGTATTGCTAAGTGTAAGGTCATGCATTTGCATAGACGCTCCAACTTAATTGCACATAGCTACTTTCTCTGTGGTTCTCGTTTACACGCTACGCAAACATACAAACATCTTGGATTACACGTGTCTGGTGATTTTAATTACATGCTCCAACTTGATTCCACATACCTACATTCTCTGTGGTTATCGTTTACACGCTACGCAAACATACAAACATCTTGGTTTACACGTGTCTGGCGATTTTAATTACATGCTCCAACTTGATTCCACATACCTACATTCTCTGTGGTTCTCGTTTACACGCTACGCAAACATACAAACATCTTGGATTACACGTGTCTGGCGATTTTAATTACATGCTCCAACTTGATTCCACATACCTACATTCTCTGTGGTTCTCGTTTACACGCTACGCAAACATACAAACATCTTGGATTACACGTGTCTGGCGATTTTAATTACATGCTCCAACTTGATTCCACATACCTACATTCTCTGTGGTTCTCGTTTACACGCTACGCAAACATACAAACATCTTGGATTACACGTGTCTGGCGATTTTAATTACATGCTCCAACTTGATTCCACATACCTACATTCTCTGTGGTTCTCGTTTACACGCTACGCAAACATACAAACATCTTGGATTACACGTGTCTGGCGATTTTAATTACATGCTCCAACTTGATTCCACATACCTACATTCTCTGTGGTTCTCGTTTACACGCTACGCAAACATACAAACATCTTGGATTACACGTGTCTGGCGATTTTAATTACATGCTCCAACTTGATTCCACATACCTACATTCTCTGTGGTTCTCGTTTACACGCTACGCAAACATACAAACATCTTGGATTACACGTGTCTGGCGATTTTAATTACATGCTCCAACTTGATTCCACATACCTACATTCTCTGTGGTTCTCGTTTACACGCTACGCAAACATACAAACATCTTGAATTACACGTGTCTGGCGATTTTAATTACATGCTCCAACTTGATTCCACACACCTACATTCTCTGTGGTTCTCGTTTACACGCTACGCAAACATACAAACATCTTGGATTACACGTGTCTGGCGATTTTAATTACATGCTCCAACTTGATTCCACATACCTACATTCTCTGTGGTTCTCGTTTACACGCTACGCAAACATACAAACATCTTGGATTACACGTGTCTGGCGATTTTAATTACATGCTCCAACTTGATTCCACATAACTACATTCTCTGTGGTTCTCGTTTACACGCTACGCAAACATACAAACATCTTGGATTACACGTGTCTGGCGATTTTAATTACATGCTCCAACTTGATTCCACATAACTACATTCTCTGTGGTTCTCGTTTACACGCTACGCAAACATACAAACATCTTGGATTACACGTGTCTGGCGATTTTAATTACATGCTCCAACTTGATTCCACATACCTACATTCTCTGTGGTTCTCGTTTACACGCTACGAAAACACACAAACATCTTGGATTACACTTGTCTGGCGATCATAGGTGGTCAACGCAGATTAACCCCGTCACTGCAGCATACAACCGATCCCTTGGCTGCCTTCAACGCTCTATGTTGCCCCAGCGCATGCAAAATTACTAGACTACACCACTATAATAGGCCCAAAATTAGAATATGCAGCCGCCATTTGGAACCGACATCAGGAATAATTTTCTAAGAGCATAGAAGCAATTCAAAATCACGCCATTAGACTTGCTCATTCCGATTATTCATCCTGCACAAGTGTTACTAATTTAAAGAACCGATCTAGCCTGCCATTATTACAGCATCGTCGAAAACTAGTCAGTTTAACCCTCTTTACTAGTTTCTACTATTCATTTCCGTTTAGTATCTACGTCACAAAACACTCCCAGTTTTCACCTCGTGAAAAAAAAATAAGTTAACAGGTGCCATACCCTTGAACAAAAGCAAACATTTGCGCAGTCGTTGTTCATCCGAGCAGCAAAAGATTAGAACGGCCTTCCCAATGCCGCTGTCATAACAGAAGACACGCTTGCATTCGAAGATGAGCTTGAATCCTTTGACACATTTTAGCTTTTCGTCTACTTTTCCCCTCTAACGTCGATCTATTGCACTTTGTTTTATTATGTCAAGGTTCCTCTCCCCGAGAACCTCTCGCTTTATGCGGTTATTATTGTTCTCTAATCAGTTATTGAATTCTTACCCACCGTTCACAACGCTTCTCCCACGTTTTCTTGTTTTGTTCTTTTTTATTCGAAAGCATTTGAGCATGTTGCATTTAGATTTTCTGAGCTGTTTGCTGTTCGTTTGTATTTTGAACCTTGATGTTGGCATTGTACAGAATGTTTCTTTTCTGTTCATAATTCTGTACAACGCACCCATTGTGTAATGCCCCTGTTTAGGGGGTCTTAAAATAAATAAATAAATAAATAAATAAATAAATAAATAAATAAATAAATAAATAAATAAATAAATAAATTGAAAAAAAAAATGCAAGACTGCCCTATGGTGGTCTGCCCATATACTAACTGTTTTACTCAAATCTTGCAATATAAAAAAATTGCGTTCATAAATTGTTTGCAGGTCAAAAAGCTTTTGTTCAGAATTGTCGGGTGTGCATGATACGAATATACAAGCGCAAGAATTTTCGCACATTTTTCTTTCGACAGTCAGTTATTAAAAACCTGCTTGCGTATACAGCCGTTATCGGTCAGGAGAGTATTACATGATACTTAAACAAGAATCTAATCAGAAATTGTAAGCGCAAGAATTTGGCATATCTGCCCTGTTGGAATAGTAACAAAAAATTATTTTGTTTACTGCTGTTATTTCTCACCAGAGTACCGCATGATACTGCGGACCATGACCCATTGCTACCAAATTAACACAGCCCAGTACGGGAACACAAATGAATTGCGAAATTCTATATCAGTCATTAGCTGGCTGGGAATCACTTGTAAGCAAACCTTTATAGCTAGTAGCCTTATGCAAGCAAATTAGCCTTCCACCGCGACCGACGCATAAAGGAGCTGTTTTGTCGCGGCAGTTGTCACGTCTGCCCTTTGAGCTTAGTGCATTCGCGGCGCTATGTATAACGCGCTCGCCCGGACAGCAGAGGCCACAAACCTTTTCGTATAGCAGAGATAGCGCCAGCACGCTTCTTTTTTTTGCGACGTTGCTGAGAATGTCCTGCTTGCCGTCTCTGACGTGGATAAGTTGGACCTGCGTGTAGACAAAAGCTAGTCTGCAAGATGTCGAACTCTCGGGCAGAGGGCGCCCTTCAGACTGCATAGATTTGCAGCATGCCACGGTCTCGCACATGCTTCAATGATTCACTGCGAAGACTCCCTCTCCTTTCCATGGAGCAGTGATGTGCCAGCGGAGTGCACAAAGGCTAGCAAGTGTCACAGAGTCAAGTCCGCGTAAAGCGTGTCATCCCAAAACATTACCATGAACTGGGCACAAGTGTTCCTAGTTTCGTGGCTCCAAACACGTGGTGCATGGCTCTGAAGATTAAAAAAATTGTGGACTGACAAAGAACTAGTGAGCGATTGCCTGTCCCGGAAGCGCTTTATACCACTAGGCTTAATGCACTAGCTAGGCCCTGTCCAGAGTCCTTGGTTATGAAAATAATCGTGCTTCACATGAAATTACTAGCCATTCCTCAGCATAAGACTGAGACAAACGTACCTCCAAGTCTGCAGATGTTTCCATGATGTGCTCAGATCCTCCTTTCATGTCTTCAGCTCTAAAGCGGAAGTGCACTTCTTTCAAGAAGTACTCTTTCCAGTAGATTTTTATGCTTGGCAGTGTGGTGTCATCAATAGTCATTCGGACTGTAATTCGAAGAGGAGACAAGAAGGGATCATGCGCCAGACGTAGCTGCATAATTTCGCGCTTGATTTTCGCGTGCAATGAAGACTCTGCGAACGACCAGTGAAAAGCACATTGCAACAGCTCAAGTTTTACCCGCCGCGGTGGCTCAGCGGTTAGGGCGCTCGGCTAGTGATCCGAAGACCGCGGCGGCCGAGTTTCGATGGAGGCGAAACGCTAAGGCGCCCGTGTGCTGTGCGATGTCAGTGCAAGTTAAAGATCCCCAGGTGGTGGAAATTATTCCAGAGCCCTCCTCTACGACACCTCTTCCTTCCTTTTTTCACTCCCTCCTTAATCCCTTCCCTTACAGCGCGGTTGAGGTGCCCGCAGATATGCGAGACAGATGCTACGCCATTTCCTTTCCCCGAAAATCAATTTTCATTTTTTTTCTGCCCAAGTTGACAGCAACGGCAGAAAAAGTGACAGGGCATGCGGGTCGGTCATGTAAGAGTTGCGCGTTTGAGCTATTAGCCCGAGTAAGAAGTGTGGTGCTCAGCAGCCGTACGCGGGAGCTACAGATCGCAAAAGCTGTTCAAGTGAAACAGGACAAGTACTGCTAATGACGGTGGATATTTGGTGTTACCTTTGCCACATGGGAGATTTGGGGCCGCAATATATATACTCAGGGATTGGAAACTAGCCGCAGAAGAAACTGCGAAACACAACGGGTTTTCGCCGTGCACATTAAATAGGATCCCTGCTCATGGCCTCCTTCTCAGGGGAAGCCTCGAGTGAACAGAGTGGCGTTGAGCAACGCTACAACTCATCAAATTTCATCCACACAGGCTGGAGCCCAAAGGCACCATGTGTCCGTCTGTGTGGACCACGGCATAGTCCAATACCGGTACCGAACTACATTTTAGTAAAGCAGAAATCTCGAAGCGTTGCGTCGATACCTGAGGTCTCGCTAGTAGGAATTCTAGACTAGCTCAGTTTACTTGGCTGCAAACAACCACGGTACGCATGGCGCACTTTTTTTTAAATACTGGTCAAGATACCTGACGTAGGAATGAAAAAGTGGCTCTCATTGAAGCACTATTAGCCACTATATGCTTAGTGAGTGGCTGGGCGTTCTTCGAAACTCCTGGTAATGATATTCTTGGAAAACGAAATTCTCTCGACCAAGCAGTTGTTAAAAAGAAGGCTCGCTTGCAGGGAGGCACTTTACGACAGACTGCACAGAGACACTGCCAGAGGGCACTTACGGAATTTGTTGAATGTCACTTTGAAGCGGCTTAACGGCACTGCGTAGTTAAATCCCACTTCCATCGCACCAAATATGGCGCCAGAACCTCGCTTGAGGCTGATGGGCGACTGCATTGTGCCTGTTGCACACTCGTTGTCGGGATTGCATTTCAAATCCTTCCATGTTTCGGGATCTGCGTGGACACATAACATCGCACATTTAATTATTCCGTCTGGCATTAGACCAATGCTCCCGACCGCTGAAGCTTAGCTACCATAGATATTTCTGTTGTATGTTCTTTTCAAAGTTGCGTTACACATTAGAATACATTGTTCACCATGTACTCTACTAACATATAATCGAGCCTGTTTTAAGAGCTGGAATGGCAACCAACGACATATCAGCATGGTACTTTTTTTGCCTCGAGAGCTGAGCATTAACTACACGTCATAGCCATTGTCCGCCTGAGGAAGCCGAAACTAGAAATTGTATATTATTGCGATCGTAGTCGACTACCACGAGATGAGCTATGCATACAGTCTAACGCATCAGCCGAAAGGGAGCAACTTTGAAGGAATTATGCTTCTTAAACCGTACCTGCCCCCCCGTCCCTAACACACAACGTAATGTTACCGCGTGAGTGAAAATCTGGCGCACAAGAACGGCTTTAAATTTTAGATTCCTGAACAGTTAACCGGCAAGAGTTTTCATACTATTCACTATATAACGAATAATCCTTGTCACTACGTCCGGTCCTCCGGTGCGCAACAGGACGCTGTGCTCAAACAAAATTTTCTAATTCACTTAAATCTATCCAGCATCGCCTCTCAATACCCGCTTATAGAAACGGCGCCTTGATAGCCACAATGTTATTTCGTTTTCTGATAGCGCAGCTCCGCCTTGTGAACAATCCTTTTCGAAGCCTTTTTCGCTGTCTTTTAAAAGCGTTGACTCTTAATACTTTCGATTGTCCAGGACGCGTGTGTCTTAAATCAAGGTAAAATTGACCTTAACAGTTATGACGCGACCAAACTATCACATAGCCACAGTGGGCGTGTAGCGCCCCAGCTGATAGTAACTTTCCATCGGCTATATATGTGCCGGTAAAGCGGCCATCGACTCGCGACCACTCCGGGACCAACATTTTATTAAAATATGGGCGCTACCCGATTGATGCACAATGTTCGAAGTGGTGTAAAATGATTTGGCATATTCCTGAGGATAAAATTGGTAATTGAGATGAAGCTCAAAATATGTGTGGGATTCGCACAGATGACGTCCCAGAACCGTGCATTCCGAGAACCTTCAGGTGGCCATTACGGCCGAACAGTTTGTCGCAGGGGGTGGCTGTAATTCCCAATAGTAGTGCATAATCCATGCAGTAGATGGTGCGGCTTGTATCTTAGAAGGGAGGTTTACGAAAGGAAACATCCGCGGATGTTTGCATTTGTTCTCCACGTTCGCGGAGCACACTGATACGGACACTAAGCACGCGTAGCAAACGGAGTCGAACACCAAGGCAGTGTTGGACAATTTCTGACTGCTGGACTGACGTCGCCACTACGTGATATCTGGTAGAGGTGCTAAAGGATCGGCTTGTCCCTCACTCCCTGGGAGCCGCCGAAGCCGTCCCCAAAGAGCGAGCCCTACAGAAGACCTGCGAAACAGCCGCAGTCTCCAAACGCTTCTCCCGGACACTACTCGAAACCGGAAGAAAGGCTTGGTTTAACGTGCCAAAGCGATTCAGGGTATTGGGAAGAAAGGCTTGATATCAATAGTGACCCCGTCAACGGCGTCAGCTCAAGTTATTCTCCAGCTACCGGAACCCTGATGGCTGGCTGGAAGAGTACGGGTGAGTCGCCGATTTAAACAACTGGGACGGTGCAATGAAACTTCGAAACATTTTGTTGCACTTGACGGGGCTGCTTGTACATTAAGAATGATTGCCTGAAGATACAAGTAGAGCCCGTGGACGCAGGCCGGTGAGGCCTGTGGCTGAGGATCCCGTTGCGCAGGCAAAGGGCTCAGCTATAGTACAGGATCCGAACGAAGCAGCGAGAGCGTACGACGAAGGAATGAGGCGCCTAGTCTATCGTGCAGATCCCGGAATGACGGAGTGAATATTCTTGATGCAGTGTTTTAAAAAACAACCATGCGCCGGACAAAAGCGTGACCCCCAACGACCGTCGCGGACATCTCCAGAGAAAAGCTCTAATGAGAAGACGCTGAACGCTCATAGACGCCAATCCAACCTTCAAACACTGCCCTCCGCAGTCCACCTGGAGACTGCTGTTAGTAACTGCAACTTGCGCGAAATTATACGTGTAGTCATTTGAGTGGAACGGTGTCCTGTGCTGCTGACAGCAGCCCAATCTCATGACGCAACACTAACGGATGCTATCCCTAGGACATAGAGCAGACAGGCTTCGCTCACATCACTGCTCCTAACGAAAATCAAGCCAATGACTCACGCTGCCAAAGGGCTCCCGTAAGCCATCCCCAGGAGCCTTATGTGCCAATACGACGACCATAGCCGCCCGCCATCAGCCCTGCAATGCTTCGTGAATCCACGCCGAGCAAAGTAGAGATAGGGAGGACCCCCAGACGCACGTCGTCTACTATGCTCTCACTGCGGTGAACACGGCCACATCATTCGGCACTGCCGGTACTGGCGTATGAGACTTCGTGGATTTTTTTGGCGCTCAACGACGACTTCTCGGCCCGTACATTCCGTACCGCGGCGCGACTGTGCTAAAATGTCCTAAATGCGCCACAAATGTACGAACATTTTGACTGCCTTGCGAGCGTGATTAGTTACGCGGACTGAGTTCAAAATTCTGACTATGGGCTTCTCGCTTTCAGTTTAGAAAAGCAGGTTTATTTTGTGTGCGTATGTGGGTACTTTTTATTTTATGGCGCATAAGCAACTAAGGACATGCGCCACACACAGGGTTGATAGGCCGCTGCGGTGGCTCAGTGGTTATGGCGTTCGGCTGCTGACCCGAAAGACGAGGGTTCGATCCCGGCTGCGGGCGGTCGAATTTCGATGGAGGCGAAGTTCTAGAGGCCCGTGTACTGTGCGATGTCAGTGTGCGTTAAAAAAAAAAAACTCCAGGTGGTCGAAATTTCCGGAGACCTTCACTACGGCGTCCCTCGTAGTCTGAGTCTCTTCGGGACGTTAAATTCCCATAAACTAACCAAACACAGGGTTGATAAAATGAATTGTAATAGAATTATGGTAAAGTAGAGGAGATTTTTGTAAAGTACTGTGAAATTCGTAAAGAGCTTTTATTTTTTAAGGTAAGATTAAGGTGCCTTTGTGCGATGATTAGGCAACAGTTAAAGAAATTGTTCGTGGTGTTTTAGAGTTAACTTTAATAGCGGCAGTTTTTTAATTCTTAATTCCAACAGGCCTGTTGCATTTTTAGTTCTGTCTTCACGCGGACATTAGCATGCGTGGCTGCGCTAATAGTCTTTGTTGGCAGAAAAAAAGCGCCCATCGGAGCAGACTTTCGTGTACTCCTCATGGCTTTGGCTTTAAGACCAATCGGTAATTGAGTCACCCAGGAATTACCTTCGTACGTCCAGTCTGGTATGCACGTGCCTGGACTTGGGGCCTTGGTTGACACCGTGGCTGCGACGGTGGTCTTAGCTTCTGGCTTGTCTTCTGGTGCTGTGCCAGAAGAGAAGAGAGCGCACTCGCTTTGACATGCTTGCCGTGGTATATGGCGCGTCGCCTACACCACAACGCTAAAAAAATAGCTGCGGTTCAACACTACAGCTAAACCTGGTTAAACAGCGAAAGTTGGGGAGTATCGAATAACTAGACACGGCTTGGCGTCGGTAATGTGGAGCGCGTTCCGCACAGTGGATAAGCAGTGCGCCCACCGTTCCACCCTGACAGGTGGCGGTTAAATGAATGGTTGATCGCGAGAGGTTGGTCGCCCAATGAACGCTGCGGCCTATTGTTGCAGTGCCGCCCGTTTGCCACGACGTTGTCAGCTCTAATGATTGCCGCCTACATCTCACCACCGCCACGTACCTCAAAGCACGATTGAGGCGTCCGCTGTCAAAGGGAGCTAGTTATGCGCCTTCCTATCACAGGAGTCCAGACCGTTCTCAACGCCAACGCCAATGAACACAGTGAACGCTCACGGTCTACAGTTTACTAGCACCAGTGGTTTATTTAAATAATAATGAAAACGAAGGATAAACTTTTTAGCTAGCCCTAGCATCTGCAGTCGATACTTTAGCACCCTAGCTGAGGCAGCGGAAATGAAGGATAGCAGGCAGAATGGTGAAATGAAATGAAAGAGTGAGGGGACAGGAAGCGGTGATAGGTCTATAGCTTCGGTGTCGCGATTTTGCAACAACTTGCGAATGCCAATGCATGCAGCGCATGTCTGGAACTACCGCCATAAGGGTTAAAGCGCCACCGAGTGCCCCTTGTCCCAGGGAGCCAGTTATGCTCCTTTCCTTTGCTTTCAAAGAAGATTGAAGATTGGCGCGAAAATTGGTTTTGAGGAGAGGAAACTGCTCAGTCACTTTCTTATATATATCAGTGGACGACCGAACCGCGCCGTAAGGGAGGGATAAACCTGGTTGGGCTGAAGGTCGTTCAAGATCCTTCTCCGGCCTACGGGAAGACTGTTTTACCAACCGTAGTGCAGCTTTTAGCTTCAAAACCAAAATAGGGCACACTGTGTATTGTGTCATATACTGCAGATTTTGACCCAGAAAAATGATTATATAAACCTGAAATCAGCTCTTGCAAGTTAAAACCCTAACGCACCCTTGTATCTGTAACTTTCTCAAGTTAAAATCTAAAACTTCTGCCTCGGGTACTTAACTCGGTAAAAGCAGATTTCGAGAGCAGAAGTTTGTCTAACCTGAGAAGCTCTTGCGAGTTAAAAGCTTAACGCACCGTCATATCAGCTTAACCTGAAGAGATGCGGCGGGCTCCGTTCTCAAGTTACCATCTAAAACTGTTCTGTATCTGGTACTTAACTCGGTAAAAGCAGATTTCGAGAGCAGAAGTTTGTGTAACCTGAGATAAGCTCTTGCGAGTTATAAGCTTAACGCACCGTCACGTCTGCTTAACGTGAAGAGGGGCGGCGGGATCCTCTCTCAAGTTAACATCTAAATCTTTCCTGATTCTGGTACTTAACTCGATAAAAGCAGAGTTCTAGCCAACATGAAATAAGCTCTTGCGAGTTAAAAGCTTAACGCACCTCCATATCTGCTAAACTTGAAGAGGGGCGGCGGGATCCTCTCTAAAGTTAACATCTAAAACTTTTATGCCTCTGGTACTTAACTCGATAAAAGCAGATTTCTAGCCAGCATGAAATCAGCCCTTGCGGGTTAAAAGCTTAACGCACCATCATATCTGCTTAACTTGAAGAGCGGCGGCGGGATCCTCTCTCAAGTTAACATCTAAAACTGTTCAGCCTCTGGTACTTAACTCGATAAAAGCATATTTCTAGCCGACATGAAATCAGCTCTTGCGAGTTAAAAGCTTAACGCACCATCATATCTGCTTAACTTGAAGAGGGGCGGCGGGATCCTCTCTCAAGTTAACATCTAAAGCTTTTCTGCCTCTGGTACTTATCTCGATAAAAGCAGATTTCTAGCCAGCATTAAATCAGGCCTTGCGAGTTAAAAGCTTAACGCACCGTCATATCTGCTTAACTTGAAGAGGGGCGGCGGGATCCTCTCTCAAGTTAACATCTAAAGCTTTTCTGCCTCTGGTACTTAACTCGATAAAATCAGATTTCTAGCCAGCATGAAATCAGGCCTTGCGAGTTAAAAGCTTAACGCACCGTCATATCTGCTTAACTTGAAGAGGGGCGGCGGGATCCTCTCTCAAGTTAACATCTAAAACTGTTCAGCTTCTGGTACTTAACTCGATGAAAGCATATTTCTAGACGACATGAAATCAGCTCTTGCGAGTTAAAAGCTTAACGCACCATCATATCTGCTTAACTTGAAGAGCGGCGGCGGGATCCTCTCTCAAGTTAACTAAAACTTTTCTGCCTCTGGTACTTAACTCGATAAAAGCAGATTTATAGCCAGCATGAAATCAGCCCTTGCGAGTTAAAAAGCTTAACGCACCGTCATATCTGCTTAACTTGAAGAGGGGCGGCGGGATCCTCTCTCAAGTTAACATCTAAAACTTATCTGCCTCTGGTACTTAACTCGATAAAAGCATATTTCTAGACGACATGAAATCAGCTCTTGCGAGTTAAAAGCTTAACGCACCGTCATGTCTTTTTAACTTGAAGAGGGGCGGTGGGATCCTCTCTCAAGTTAACATCTAAAACTG
This sequence comes from Amblyomma americanum, assembly GCF_052857255.1. NCBI lineage: Eukaryota > Metazoa > Arthropoda > Arachnida > Ixodida > Ixodidae > Amblyomma > Amblyomma americanum. The sequence goes on from NC_135507.1 coordinate 44,003,381, forward strand.
TTCTGCCTCTGGTACTTAACTCGATAGAAGCAGATTTCTAGCCAACTTGAAATCAGCTCTTGCGAGTTAAAAGCTTAACGCACCGTCATGTCTTTTTAACTTGAAGAGGGGCGGTGGGATCCTCTCTAGAGTTAACATCTAAAACTTATCTGCCTCTGGTACTTAACTCGATAAAAGCAGATTTCAGCCAACATGAAATCAGCCCTTGCGAGTTAAAAGCTTAACGCACCATCTTATCTGTTTAACTTGAAGAGGGGCGGCGGGCTCCGCTCTTAAGTTAACATCTAAAACTGTTCTGCCTCTGGTACTTAACTCGATAGAAGCAGATTTCTAGCCAACTTGAAATCAGCTCTTGCGAGTTAAAAGCTTAACGCACCGTCATGTCTTTTTAACTTGAAGAGGGGCGGTGGGATCCTCTCTAGAGTTAACATCTAAAACTTATCTGCCTCTGGTACTTAACTCGATAAAAGCAGATTTCAGCCAACATGAAATCAGCCCTTGCGAGTTAAAAGCTTAACGCACCATCTTATCTGTTTAACTTGAAGAGGGGCGGCGGGCTCCGCTCTTAAGTTAACATCTAAAACTGTTCTGCCTCTGGTACTTAACTCGATAGAAGCAGATTTCTAGCCAACTTGAAATCAGCTCTTGCGAGTTAAAAGCTTAACGCACCGTCATGTCTGCTTAACTTGAAGAGGGGCGGCGGGATCCTCTCTCAAGTTAACATCTAAAACTTATCTGCCTCTGGTACTTAACTCGATAAAAGCAGATTTCTAGCCAACATGAAATCAGCCCTTCGAGTTAAAAGCTTAACGCACCGTGATGTCTGCTTAACTTGAAGAGGGGCGGCGGGATCCTCTCTCAAGTTAACATCTAAATCTTTTCTGTCTCTGGTACTTAACTCAATAAAAGCAGATTTCAGCCAACATGAAATCAGCTCTTGCGAGTTAAAAGCTTAACGCACCGTCATGTCTGCTTAACTTGAAGAGGGGCGGCGGGATCCTCTCTCAAGTTAACATCTAAAACTTATCTGCCTCTGGTACTTAACTCGATAAAAGCAGATTTCTAGAAAACATGAAATCAGCCCTTTCGAGTTAAAAGCTTAACGCACCGTCATGTCTGCTTAACTTGAAGAGGGGCGGCGGGATCCTCTCTCAAGTTAGCATCTAAATCTTTTCTGTCTCTGGTACTTAACTCGATAAAAACAGATTTCTAGCCAACATGAAATCAGCCCTTCGAGTTAAAAGCTTAACGCACCGTCATGTCTGCTTAACTTGAAGAGGGGCGGCGGGATCCTCTCTCAAGTTAACATCTAAAACTTATCTGCCTCTGGTACTTAACTCGATAAAAGCAGATTTCTAGAAAACATGAAATCAGCCCTTTCGAGTTAAAAGCTTAACGCACCGTCATGTCTGCTTAACTTGAAGAGGGGCGGCGGGATCCTCTCTCAAGTTAGCATCTAAATCTTTTCTGTCTCTGGTACTTAACTCGATAAAAACAGATTTCTAGCCAACATGAAATCAGCCCTTCGAGTTAAAAGCTTAACGCACCGTCATGTCTGCTTAACTTGAAGAGGGGCGGCGGGATCCTCTCTCAAGTTAACATCTAAAGCTTTTCTGCCTCTGGTACTTAACTCGATAAAATCAGATTTCTAGCCAGCATGAAATCAGGCCTTGCGAGTTAAAAGCTTAACGCACCGTCATATCTGCTTAACTTGAAGAGGGGCGGCGGGATCCTCTCTCAAGTTAACATCTAAAACTGTTCAGCTTCTGGTACTTAACTCGATGAAAGCATATTTCTAGACGACATGAAATCAGCTCTTGCGAGTTAAAAGCTTAACGCACCGTCATATCTGCTTAACTTGAAGAGGGGCGGCGGGATCCTCTCTCAAGTTAACATCTAAAGCTTTTCTGCCTCTGGTACTTAACTCGATAAAAGCAGATTTCTAGCCAGCATTAAATCAGGCCTTGCGAGTTAAAAGCTTAACGCACCGTCATATCTGCTTAACTTGAAGAGGGGCGGCGGGATCCTCTCTCAAGTTAACATCTAAAGCTTTTCTGCCTCTGGTACTTAACTCGATAAAATCAGATTTCTAGCCAGCATGAAATCAGGCCTTGCGAGTTAAAAGCTTAACGCACCGTCATATCTGCTTAACTTGAAGAGGGGCGGCGGGATCCTCTCTCTGAAGTTAACATCTAAAACTGTTCAGCTTCTGGTACTTAACTCGATGAAAGCATATTTCTAGACGACATGAAATCAGCTCTTGCGAGTTAAAAGCTTAACGCACCATCATATCTGCTTAACTTGAAGAGCGGCGGCGGGATCCTCTCTCAAGTTAACTAAAACTTTTCTGCCTCTGGTACTTAACTCGATAAAAGCAGATTTCAGCCAACATGAAATCAGCCCTTGCGAGTTAAAAGCTTAGCGCACCATCTTATCTGTTTAACTTGAAGAGGGGCGGCGGGCTCCGCTCTTAAGTTAACATCTAAAACTGTTCTGCCTCTGGTACTTAACTCGATAGAAGCAGATTTCTAGCCAACTTGAAATCAGCTCTTGCGAGCTAAAAGCTTAACGCACCGTCATGTCTGCTTAACTTGAAGAGGGGCGGCGGGATCCTCTCTCAAGTTAACATCTAAAACTGTTCTGCCTCTTGTACTTAACTCGATAGAAGCAGATTTCTAGCCGACATGAAATCAGCTCTTTCGAGTTAAAAGCTTAACGCACCGACATGTCTGCTTAACTTGAAGAGGGGCGGTGGGATCCTCTCTCAAGTTAACATCTAAAACTTATCTGCCTCTGGAACTTAACTCGATAAAAGCAGATTTCAGCCAACATGAAATCAGCTCTTGCGAGTTAAAAGCTTAACGCACCGTCATATCTGCTTAACTTGAAGAGGGGCGGCGGGATCCTCTCTCAAGTTAACATCTAAAACTTATCTGCCTCTGGTACTTAACTCGATAAAAGCAGATTTCTAGCCAACATGAAATCAGCCCTTCGAGTTAAAAGCTTAACGCACCGTCATGTCTGCTTAACTTGAAGAGGGGCGGCGGGATCCTCTCTCAAGTTAACATCTAAATCTTTTCTGTCTCTGGTACTTAACTCGATAAAAGCAGATTTCAGCCAACATGAAATCAGCTCTTGCGAGTTAAAAGCTTAACGCACCGTCATGTCTGCTTAACATGAAGAGGGGCGGCGGGATCCTCTCTCAAGTTAACATCTAAAACTTATCTGCCTCTGGAACTTAACTCGATAAAAGCAGATTTCAGCCAACATGAAATCAGCTCTTGCGAGTTAAAAGCTTAACGCACCATCATGTCTGCTTAACATGAAGAGGGGCGGCGGGATCCTCTCTCAAGTTAACATCTAAAACTTATCTGCCTCTGGTACTTAACTCGATAAAAGCAGATTTCTAGCCAACATGAAATCAGCCCTTCGAGTTAAAAGCTTAACGCACCGTCATGTCTGCTTAACTTGAAGAGGGGCGGCGGGATCCTCTCTCAAGTTAACATCTAAATCTTTTCTGTCTCTGGTACTTAACTCAATAAAAGCAGATTTCAGCCAACATGAAATCAGCTCTTGCGAGTTAAAAGCTTAACGCACCGTCATGTCTGCTTAACTTGAAGAGGGGCGGTGGGATCCTCTCTCAAGTTAACATCTAAAACTTATCTGCCTCTGGTACTTAACTCAATAAAAGCAGATTTCTAGCCAACATGAAATCAGCTCTTGCGAGTTAAAAGCTTAACGCACCGTCATGTCTGCTTAACTTGAAGAGGGGCGGTGGGATCCTCTCTCAAGTTAACATCTAAATCTTTTCTGTCTCTGGTACTTAACTCAATAAAAGCAGATTTCTAGCCAACATGAAATCAGCCCTTCGAGTTAAAAGCTTAACGCACCATCATGTCTGCTTAACATGAAGAGGGGCGGCGGGATCCTCTCTCAAGTTAACATCTAAATCTTTTCTGTCTCTGGTACTTAACTCAATAAAAGCAGATTTCAGCCAACATGAAATCAGCTCTTGCGAGTTAAAAGCTTAACGCACCGACATGTCTGCTTAACTTGAAGAGGGGCGGTGGGATCCTCTCTCAAGTTAACATCTAAAACTTATCTGCCTCTGGTACTTAACTCGATAAAAGCAGATTTCTAGCCAACATGAAATCAGCCCTTCGAGTTAAAAGCTTAACGCACCGTCATGTCTGCTTAACTTGAAGAGGGGCGGCGGGATCCTCTCTCAAGTTAACATCTAAATCTTTTCTGTCTCTGGTACTTAACTCAATAAAAGCAGATTTCAGCCAACATGAAATCAGCTCTTGCGAGTTAAAAGCTTAACGCACCGTCATGTCTGCTTAACTTGAAGAGGGGCGGCGGGATCCTCTCTCAAGTTAACATCTAAATCTTTTCTGTCTCTGGTACTTAACTCAATAAAAGCAGATTTCAGCCAACATGAAATCAGCTCTTGCGAGTTAAAAGCTTAACGCACCGTCATGTCTGCTTAACTTGAAGAGGGGCGGTGGGATCCTCTCTCAAGTTAACATCTAAATCTTTTCTGTCTCTGGAACTTAACTCGATAAAAGCAGATTTCAGCCAACATGAAATCAGCTCTTGCGAGTTAAAAGCTTAACGCACCATCATGTCTGCTTAACATGAAGAGGGGCGGCGGGATCCTCTCTCAAGTTAACATCTAAAACTTATCTGCCTCTGGTACTTAACTCGATAAAAGCAGATTTCTAGCCAACATGAAATCAGCCCTTCGAGTTAAAAGCTTAACGCACCGTCATGTCTGCTTAACTTGAAGAGGGGCGGCGGGATCCTCTCTCAAGTTAACATCTAAATCTTTTCTGTCTCTGGTACTTAACTCAATAAAAGCAGATTTCTAGCCAACATGAAATCAGCCCTTCGAGTTAAAAGCTTAACGCACCGTCATGTCTGCTTAACTTGAAGAGGGGCGGCGGGATCCTCTCTCAAGTTAACATCTAAATCTTTTCTGTCTCTGGTACTTAACTCGATAAAAGCAGATTTCAGCCAACATGAAATCAGCTCTTGCGAGTTAAAAGCTTAACGCACCGTCATGTCTGCTTAACATGAAGAGGGGCGGCGGGATCCTCTCTCAAGTTAACATCTAAAACTTATCTGCCTCTGGAACTTAACTCGATAAAAGCAGATTTCAGCCAACATGAAATCAGCTCTTGCGAGTTAAAAGCTTAACGCACCGTCATATCTGCTTAACTTGAAGAGGGGCGGCGGGATCCTCTCTCAAGTTAACATCTAAAACTTATCTGCCTCTGGTACTTAACTCGATAAAAGCAGATTTCTAGCCAACATGAAATCAGCCCTTCGAGTTAAAAGCTTAACGCACCGTCATGTCTGCTTAACTTGAAGAGGGGCGGCGGGATCCTCTCTCAAGTTAACATCTAAATCTTTTCTGTCTCTGGTACTTAACTCGATAAAAGCAGATTTCAGCCAACATGAAATCAGCTCTTGCGAGTTAAAAGCTTAACGCACCGTCATGTCTGCTTAACATGAAGAGGGGCGGCGGGATCCTCTCTCAAGTTAACATCTAAAACTTATCTGCCTCTGGAACTTAACTCGATAAAAGCAGATTTCAGCCAACATGAAATCAGCTCTTGCGAGTTAAAAGCTTAACGCACCATCATGTCTGCTTAACATGAAGAGGGGCGGCGGGATCCTCTCTCAAGTTAACATCTAAAACTTATCTGCCTCTGGTACTTAACTCGATAAAAGCAGATTTCTAGCCAACATGAAATCAGCCCTTCGAGTTAAAAGCTTAACGCACCGTCATGTCTGCTTAACTTGAAGAGGGGCGGCGGGATCCTCTCTCAAGTTAACATCTAAATCTTTTCTGTCTCTGGTACTTAACTCAATAAAAGCAGATTTCTAGCCAACATGAAATCAGCCCTTCGAGTTAAAAGCTTAACGCACCATCATGTCTGCTTAACATGAAGAGGGGCGGCGGGATCCTCTCTCAAGTTAACATCTAAATCTTTTCTGTCTCTGGTACTTAACTCGATAAAAGCAGATTTCAGCCAACATGAAATCAGCTCTTTCGAGTTAAAAGCTTAACGCACCGACATGTCTGCTTAACTTGAAGAGGGGCGGTGGGATCCTCTCTCAAGTTAACATCTAAAACTTATCTGCCTCTGGAACTTAACTCGATAAAAGCAGATTTCAGCCAACATGAAATCAGCTCTTGCGAGTTAAAAGCTTAACGCACCGTCATGTCTGCTTAACTTGAAGAGGGGCGGCGGGATCCTCTCTCAAGTTAACATCTAAAACTTATCTGCCTCTGGTACTTAACTCGATAAAAGCAGATTTCTAGCCAACATGAAATCAGCCCTTCGAGTTAAAAGCTTAACGCACCGTCATGTCTGCTTAACTTGAAGAGGGGCGGCGGGATCCTCTCTCAAGTTAACATCTAAATCTTTTCTGTCTCTGGTACTTAACTCGATAAAAGCAGATTTCAGCCAACATGAAATCAGCTCTTGCGAGTTAAAAGCTTAACGCACCGTCATGTCTGCTTAACATGAAGAGGGGCGGCGGGATCCTCTCTCAAGTTAACATCTAAATCTTTTCTGTCTCTGGTACTTAACTCGATAAAAGCAGATTGCAGCCAACATGAAATCAGCTCTTGCGAGTTAAAAGCTTAACGCACCGTGATGTCTGCTTAACTTGAAGAGGGGCGGCGGGATCCTCTCTGAAGTTAACATCTAAATCTTTTCTGTCTCTGGTACTTAACTCAATAAAAGCAGATTTCAGCCAACATGAAATCAGCTCTTGCGAGTTAAAAGCTTAACGCACCGTCATGTCTGCTTAACTTGAAGAGGGGAGGCGGGATCCTCTCTCAAGTTAACGTCTAAAACTTATCTGCCTCTGGTACTTAACTCGATAAAAGCAGATTTCTAGAAAACATGAAATCAGCCCTTTCGAGTTAAAAGCTTAACGCACCGTCATGTCTGCTTAACTTGAAGAGGGGCGGCGGGATCCTCTCTCAAGTTAGCATCTAAATCTTTTCTGTCTCTGGTACTTAACTCGATAAAAACAGATTTCAGCCAACATGAAATCAGCTCTTGCGAGTTAAAAGCTTAACGCACCGTCATGTCTGCTTAACTTGAAGAGGGGCGGCGGGATCCTCTCAAGTTAACATCTAAATCTTTTCTGTCTCTGGTACTTAACTCGATAAAAGCAGATTTCAGCCAACATGAAATCAGCTCTTGCGAGTTAAAAGCTTAACGCACCGTGATGTCTGCTTAACTTGAAGAGGGGCGGCGGGATCCTCTCTGAAGTTAACATCTAAATCTTTTCTGTCTCTGGTACTTAACTCAATAAAAGCAGATTTCAGCCAACATGAAATCAGCTCTTGCGAGTTAAAAGCTTAACGCACCGTGATGTCTGCTTAACTTGAAGAGGGGCGGCGGGATCCTCTCTGAAGTTAACATCTAAATCTTTTCTGTCTCTGGTACTTAACTCAATAAAAGCAGATTTCAGCCAACATGAAATCAGCTCTTGCGAGTTAAAAGCTTAACGCACCGTCATGTCTGCTTAACTTGAAGAGGGGAGGCGGGATCCTCTCTCAAGTTAACGTCTAAAACTTATCTGCCTCTGGTACTTAACTCGATAAAAGCAGATTTCTAGAAAACATGAAATCAGCCCTTCGAGTTAAAAGCTTAACGCACCGTCATGTCTGCTTAACTTGAAGAGGGGCGGCGGGATCCTCTCTCAAGTTAGCATCTAAATCTTTTCTGTCTCTGGTACTTAACTCGATAAAAACAGATTTCAGCCAACATGAAATCAGCTCTTGCGAGTTAAAAGCTTAACGCACCGTCATGTCTGCTTAACTTGAAGAGGGGCGGCGGGATCCTCTCAAGTTAACATCTAAATCTTTTCTGTCTCTGGTACTTAACTCGATAAAAGCAGATTTCAGCCAACATGAAATCAGCTCTTGCGAGTTAAAAGCTTAACGCACCGTGATGTCTGCTTAACTTGAAGAGGGGCGGCGGGATCCTCTCTGAAGTTAACATCTAAATCTTTTCTGTCTCTGGTACTTAACTCAATAAAAGCAGATTTCAGCCAACATGAAATCAGCTCTTGCGAGTTAAAAGCTTAACGCACCGTCATGTCTGCTTAACTTGAAGAGGGGAGGCGGGATCCTCTCTCAAGTTAACGTCTAAAACTTATCTGCCTCTGGTACTTAACTCGATAAAAGCAGATTTCTAGAAAACATGAAATCAGCCCTTTCGAGTTAAAAGCTTAACGCACCGTCATGTCTGCTTAACTTGAAGAGGGGCGGCGGGATCCTCTCTCAAGTTAGCATCTAAATCTTTTCTGTCTCTGGTACTTAACTCGATAAAAACAGATTTCAGCCAACATGAAATCAGCTCTTGCGAGTTAAAAGCTTAACGCACCGTCATGTCTGCTTAACTTGAAGAGGGGCGGCGGGATCCTCTCTCAAGTTAACATCTAAATCTTTTCTGTCTCTGGTACTTAACTCGATAAAAGCAGATTTCAGCCAACATGAAATCAGCTCTTGCGAGTTAAAAGCTTAACGCACCGTCATGTCTGCTTAACTTGAAGAGAGGCGGCGGGATCCTCTCTCAAGTTAACATCTAAAACTTATCTGTCTCTGGTACTTAACTCGATAAAAGCAGATTTCAGCCAACATGAAATCAGCTCTTGCGAGTTAAAAGCTTAACGCACCGTCATGTCTGCTTAACTTGAAGAGGGGCGGCGGGATCCTCTCTCAAGTTAACATCTAAAACTTATCTGCCTTTGGTACTTAACTCGATAAAATCAGATTTCAGCCAACATGAAATCAGCTCTTGCGAGTTAAAAGCTTAACGCACCGTCATGTCTGCTTAACTTGAAGAGGGGCGGCGGGATCCTCTCTCAAGTTAACATCCAAAACTTATCTGTCTCTGGTACTTAACTCGATAAAAGCAGATTTCAGCGAACATGAAATCAGCTCTTGCGAGTTAAAAGCTTAACGCACCGTCATATCTGCTTAACTTGAAGAGGGGCGGCGGGATCCTCTCTCAAGTTAACATCTAAAACTTATCTGCCTCTGGTACTTAACTCGATAAAAGCAGATTTCAGCCAACATGAAATCAGCCCTTGCGAGTTAAAAGCTTAACGCACCGTCATGTCTGCTTAACTTGAAGAGGGGCGGCGGGATCCTCTCTCAAGTTAACATCTAAAACTTATCTGCCTTTGGTACTTAACTCGATAAAAGCAGATTTCAGCCAACATGAAATCAGCTCTTGCGAGGTAAAAGGTTAACTCACCGTGATGTCTGCTTAACTTGAAGAGGGGCGGCGGGATCCTCTCTCAAGTTAACATCTAAATCTTCTCTGCCTCTGGTACTTAACTCGATAAAAGCAGATTTCTAGCCAACTTGAAATCAGCTCTTGCGAGTTAAAAGCTTAACGCACCATCTTATCTGTTTAACTTGAAGTGGGGCGGCGGGCTCCGCTCTCAAGTTAACATCTAAAACTGTTCTGCGTCTGGTACTTAACTCGATAGAAGCAGATTTCTAGCCAACTTGAAATCAGCTCTTGCGAGTTAAAAGCTTAACGCACCATCTTATTTGTTTAACTTGGAGAGGGGCGGTGGGCTCCTCTCTCCAGTTAACATCTAAAACGGTTCTTATACTTGTACTTAACTCGGTAAAAGCATATTTGGAGCCAGAACATGTCTTACCTGAGATCATCTCTTGCGAGGTTAAAGCTTAACGCACCGTTGTATCTTGTTAACTTGAAGAGGTGCGGTGGGCTCGTCTCTCAAGTTAACATCTAAAACTGTTTTGCCCCTGCTTCTTAACTCGGTAAATGCAGATTTCGAGCCCATAAGTATAACTTGAGATCAGCTGTTGCGAGTTAAAACCTCAACGCACTGTCGTATCTCTATCTCTACGAGGAGCAGTGGGCTCCTCTATCAAGTTAAAACTGTTCTGCCTTTCGTACTTAACTCAGTAAAAGCAGATTTCGAGTCAGAGAAAAAGATTAACTTGAAATCAGTTCTTGCGAGTCAAAACGCACCTAGTATCTGTTTAAGTAGAAGAGATTCGGTGGGCTGTGCTCTCACTTAACCTTGAGAGTTAAACCTGAACAGTTAATTTGAGAGCAAGCGCCCTCTGATGCTAATGTTTTGTCGGTTGCAAAGCGGGTCGGAGTCGAGGCGTGCTGCGGCAGGCATGCAGGGCCCCCGCAGGAGAGAAACACATTAGTACATTCCGCTCAGCTTCACGGAGGGTGCTTTTCGTTTACAGGTCATATACTTACGGAGCCTGTCGGGATAAAGACTGACGTAGTCACGATGGAGGTCAAAAACCCTCCGCAAACATTACAGTCGCGAGATATAGAGGTGGCATAAAATTATGACGTAACTTGGGCATGCTGTAACCCGGGTAGCTCATCCTGGCCGTGGACTGATGAGACGAGTTGCTGCCCACACAGCTGTAAAAGTGCAGTGCATGTACTGTAGTAAGCACAGTTGAATTTTACGTTATATAGCACTATATGTAAAAAAAGACGATTTAATAACACGTTGTAAGCCTTGCATCTTGGTGTAATTTTCAGCACTAAAAAAAGTTATTGCTGCGGCGCCTAGTGCGGTTAGTGCGGCTATATGACTATTCCGCTGCGAATGACAGAATACCATCAGCAGCTGTGGCAAAGGTGCAGGTTTCTTGAAGTTGAATTGTCGAACTCGAGACTCTTCTGAAATAGAACAGCGCAGCCGATTTCAAACTTCTTTCAAATAACGACTCCGAAAGCTGCAGAAGAATACGTACGGGAATGTACGTGAGAGACGTAGGGCTCCGGTTTGATTTTTAACATATACAGACTGGCGTACCACCGATACGTTTTGCATTTCGCCTCCGTATAAATGCGCCCGCCGCGGCAATATTCATTTCGCTTTGTGGGATGATTTAAGTTGGGTATACTGTAGTATGACACGCACAGTACAGTACGGTTGGGTCTAACATCTCATATAAACATAGGGGCTATGAGGAACACTTTAATAGGTGGAACCGGAATAATTTCAACCACCTGAAAAACCGCATTCTTCAGACGCGTACACTATTATCACATATTTATGTTGACAGCCATTGGAATACTCACCAGGCTGCATCAATGGTGCTGGTTGCCAGTGAACACTGAAACGTATTCCATCTTGGTCCTGGAAAATTTGTACAACGCATTAACCCTCCCTGTCGGTAAGCTTTTCAAAAACCGCCCTCTAAAGGGGCGAACGATAAACAGATTGAATTCGGCAGCCGTCCCTTGGCTGCTGCGTTGCTAGGCAGCGCCACGGCATACGGCTGAAATGCGACCTCGCGATGAGCCGAAATGGCTCGCTGGCTGGCATAGTGTTGCTTTCGCAACAAAAAAAGGAAATGCCGTAGTGGAGGTCTCCGGAATAATTTCCACCACCTGGGGACGTTTAACGTGCACTGACATCGCACAGCACAACGGCGCCTTTGCGTTTCAACTCCATCCAATCGCGGCCGTCATTGTCGGGTTCGATCTCGGGTACTCCGGATCAGTATATAGCCACGCGCTAACCACCGAGCCGCCTCGGTGGGTGAAGATTGTTATTAAAATTGGTTTTTAGAAAAGGAAAAGGCGCATTAACTGTCTCGCATGTCGATGGACACCCGGACCGGTTTTGAGGAAAGGAAATAGCGCATTAACTGTCTCACATATCGGCGGACACCCGAGCCGCGTCGTAAGGAAGGGATAAGCGTGGCTGGCCTGAAGATAGTCTAAGGTCCAACTCTGGTGTCGTTTAATAATAATAATAATAATTGGTTTTTTTTTGGTGGAAAGGAAATGGCGCAGTATCTGTCTCATATATCGTTGGACACCTGAACCGCGCCGTAAGGGAAGAGATAAAGGAGGGAGTGAAAGAAGAGAGGAACAAATAGGTCCGTAGTGGAGGGCTCCGGAATAATTTCGACCACCTGGGGATCATTAACGTGCACTGACATCGCACAGCACACGGGCGCCTTAGCGTTTTTCCTCCATAAAAACGCTAAGGCGCCCGTGTGCTGTGCGATGTCAGTGCACGTTAATGATCCCCAGGTGGTCGAAATTATTCCGGAGCCCTCCACTACGGACCTATTTGTTCCTCTCTTCTTTCACTCCCTCCTTTATCTCTTCCCTTACGGCGCGGTTCAGGTGTCCAACGATATATGAGACAGATACTGCGCCATTTCCTTTCCACCAAAAAAAAACCAACTATTATTATTATTATTAAACGACACCCGCCGCAGCTAGCCCAATTTTCGCTTCATTACCTTCCACTCAGCGCGTGGGAAATGAATGTTGAGGAAAGGATGTGATCTCTGGTCCAGTACCTCTTGAACGAGGCCCTTCAGCCAGCAACGTCGACCTGCGGTCACGACGTTGCGTTCGAGTAGATTGCACCTGCTTGCATCTAAAGGCACGTATGACAGGTGCATCGACTGCGGCGTCATGATGATAGTCCGACGCCACTGGTTGGAAAGCCTCCTTTGACGCTATTTGTCGCCCGCAGACATAAGTTCCAACACAGTGATTACCATTTATGGGAATTATCCACGATTCAGTGTACCCGGGTTCGAACCAGATCGCGACAGCCGCGTGTCGATGGAGGCAAAACGCAAAGACACCCGTGTGCTGTGCGATGCCAGTTCACGTTAAAGAACCCCAAGTGGTTGAAGTTATTCCAGAGCCCGCCAGTACGGCACCTATTCCTTCCTTTCTTCTCGCAGCCCCTTCTTTATTCCTTCTCTTGCGGCGCGGTTCAGGTGTCTGCCGAGATGCGAGATAGATACTGCGCCATTTCATTTCCCCAACAACCAATTTTCGATTTTATTAATTTTTAACGAGAGCACTAAACGCACAAGAAGATAAGAAAAAAATTCGAAAATTGCTTTTTGAGGAAAGGAAATGACGCAGTAACTGCCTCACATAGGTCTTTAGACATCCGAACTGCGCCGTTAGGAAGGGCGTTTCTTCCTTTTGCGATAAGAAAGAGATAAGGAGTTGCCGTAGCGGAGGGCCCTGAAATAATTTAGACCACCTGGCGATCTTAACGTGCACTGATATCACACAAGTAATAAAAATTGTTTTTTTTTTGCGGAAAGGAAATGGCGCAGTATCTGCCTCACATATCTTTGGACACCTGAACCGCGCCGTAAGGGAAGGATAAATGAGGGAGTGAAAGAAGAAAGGAAGAGAGAGGTACCGTAGTGGAGGGCTCCGGAATAATTTCTACCACCTGGGGATCTTTAACATGCACTGACATCGCACAAAACACGGGGGTCTTAGCGTTTTACCTCCATAAATACGCAGCAGCCACGGTGGGGTTCGAACCCGGGAACTCCGGATCAGTAGCCGAGCGCCCTAACCACTGAGCCACCGCGGCAGGTTGATATCACGCAACATAGGCGCTTTAGCGTTGAACCTCCATCTAAACCCGGCCGCCGTGGTCAGGCTCAAATCTGGTTACTCCGGCTCAGTAGACGAGCGCCTTAAGCACTGAGCTATCGCGGCGGATCCAGAAAATAGGAGAAACTAAAACAAAGAGGTGCTTATGGACAGCAAACTTTACCGCTCAACCTATATGTCAAAAATCTGAGCGGATGAGCGCAGTATCTTGTAATCCGGGTACGAAAAATTCACAAAAGCAAGAACGAAAGAAGGTGATGGGCTGCGTGATTAAACCGAAATGGCTGGTTGCCCTAAGTAAGGCTAGGCTTAACGCTAAACAGATATGGTGACTAAGAGGCATGGGTGAGCTAGTAAAGTAAAGCAACAAAAGACAATTTTCGGAACTAATGCACCACAACACCGCTGAGAAAACATGAGCAACGAAGGCAAGCTGGAAACGGAACAAATCTGGCTGGTACAACTAGCCCTAGGCCTCGCGACGCTTCTCTCAAACGGTATGCAAAAACAAGAAGCAAGAAGAAGAATTAGTCTCTAACCGTGAAAAGATGAAATGCCGCAACATTTGTAATAAATTAAGACCAGCGAGGGTACATGCACTGGTCTGGTGAAAACAAAAGGACTTGTCGGCAGGATGAACGGCCCTTTTAAGCGTAATAAGGCCTATGACTCATTCGATGCGACCCGAAGATGTTCGGCTAAACGCGGTAGCATCTCGTACGAAAAAATACACCTGTTAAAAAGTTTTGATGCAACACATACTGCGCAAGAAAACGGGAGCAATTACGGCAGATGCTGGACTAACGAAAACAAAGAGAGCTTCCTGGAAGGGCAGGGACCCGTTAAGGCTTAGCGAGGCGTACTACGACTCAACTATAATGGCACGCATGCGTAAAAACAAGCAACAAATTATCACTCTCAATAAACTGTCTCAGTAAGAGTGTTTCAGTGTAACTCAACCACCTTAATAAAACAACAGCAACGAAAGCAGGACCGGTGCTAGCGAAAGTAAATTTAGGCTGGTAGGGTTAGCAGCCACTGAAGCCTAGCAAGGCCTATTACCTAACGAGGCTTAGTCAAGAAAAGCCTCGATTTATTCAAGGTTTCTCTGATTCTGGTGAACTGCCTAGCCTTGCGCTTCCACCAAGGCAGCCAAGCGCTGCTAGAGCGCACAAAGGCTTCGGGCGCAGACGAGACTAGAAAGATCCTACAACGGTCGCCGAGTCCTCACATCGCCTCTGCACAGCTGTCGCCGGCGAGAAGGACAGAAAGGACTCACCGTTGGCGCGTCGCCGTCTGCGGTAGCGACGCCAACCGATCCAGGACAGGCGCAGGCCACCAGCGGGAACTGGAGGACCTCCACGGAAGCCAGCAAACGGGTCAGGGGAAGAGCTCATGAGCGTAAGAGTCCGTGCCCACAGCGGCCCAGCTTGGAAGATCTGCGTGCTGCTGGCGCGGCACGGGTCGCGTATCTCGTGACAGCGCGTTCGGAAGGGCGCGCGAGCTGCGCACTCCACTTCTTTTTTACGCATTCTTTTCGTCGTCGGTCTCAGTGTAGCAGTTAATTCGTACTGCTACAATTACTACTAGTACTACTTCTACACTCCACGAGAGGGTAGTAGTAGGGGTAGTAAGCTTTGTTTTCCTACAGATACACCCACAGTCTCTCTGTAGATAGACGTTACGTGCTAACGTGCTGCCTTCCTCCCACATCGCTCAGACCACAATTTTGCCCCCTCGGGAAGAAAAAGATGTACTGGATTTCATAGCTCAAGGCCCTGCGGCGCGTTCCCATGCTCGTACTACCTTTCTTTCAAACCCATGTCATTTGGGTGCAGAGTTCATTGAGGTCTCTATATCAGATTTAGCGTCTGTAATTACTTGCCTGCAGTCTGTGGCCCCTGTGGTTGAGGGAGTAATATTTGGCATGCTGAAAATACTAATGGAAGAATTTGCCCCGGAACTCTTGCAGATTACCAATTGGTCTTTGGAAAATGCTGGATTCTACAAAATCGGAAAACAGCGAAAATTATTTTATGGCTACAAGACCAGGGGAAGGGTTTTCATCTCGACAATATTCGGCCGATTGCCCTCATTTCAAATTTGGTTAAGCTTGTAGAATGGGTAGTCTTCAGCCGCCTCACGAAACATGTTCGGACTGTTCAAGGCTTTAGCGAGGCTCAGATTGGTTTCCGTCGTGGGTGTCCGATTTGGACCGATCATATACACTTGGAGAGCCGCATTAGGGTTGCCATCAGGTAGGTGAATGTAGCGCGAAACAGGACACCCATCTATGGCGAGGACCGAGCACCGTGTTGACCCCCGTGCATGCATTCCAACTAGTCGTAGCGGCCGCGTTTCGCGTTTCGATGGTGGTGAAACGCAAAAGGCTCCTGTGTGCTGTGCGATGTCAGCGCACGTTAAAGATCATCAGGTGTTCCGAATTATTGTGGAGCCTTCCACTACGACACCTCTTTCTCTCTCTCGCGAAGAAGTGAGACAGTTACTCCGTGCTTTCTTCCCTTCAAAAAACAATTTATCATTATCAGAAATCGTTATAGAGAGAAGGAATCAAGGAGGGAGTGAAAGAAGAAACAGCGAAAGGGGCGCCGAAGTGAAGGGCTTCGATATAATTTCGACCACCTGGGACTTTTAAGACCGCGAGCTGCAATAAACGTCCAATTGAACAAAGCAGTAACCACGTGACCACACTACACCTCAAAACAACAGTGGGCGTGCAGCGACTCAGTTGTTACCAATCCTTTCCGATCCGTTATTTATGTGCTAGTATAGCAGCCATCGAAGCGGGGCGGCCCAGGGACCCCCATGCGCATAAAATTTGATGGCCAGCCCTTCGACGCAGAAAGGTCGAAGTGGTGTCGACTGACTTGACGTGTTCCTGAGGATAAAATTATCAATTGAGATGAAGCTCGAAATATGCGTGGGACTCGCAACGACGACCTTTCCGCCCCCAAACTGCTGTCGTATCTGTCTTTCATCTCTGCTGACACCTGAACCGCGCCGTAAGGGAAGGGAGAAAGGAGAGACTGCAAGAAGAAAGGAGAGGTGCCGTAGTGGAGGGCCCCGGAATAATTTCGACCACCTGGGGATCGTTACCGTTCCATGACATCGCACAGCACAAGGGCGCCTTTGCGTTTCGCCTTCATCAAACGCTGGAGCCTCGGTCGGGTTCCACCCTGGGCACTGTGGATCAGCAGCCGTGCGCCCTAACCACTCAGCCACCACAGAGGGAAGCAACGTGGATCGGATCGAATCGAAAAAAAACATTTATTGAGCTCTAGAAAAGAGAACTTCGTGGCTTCAGACGATGTCTTCCATCTTCCGATGGCGTCTTTCGTCTTCATTCACAGGGTTGGTGCCCTAGTGTAAGGCTCCACTGAGTATGGCCATCTCGCGAGCTCGCTCTAATAGGCACTTTTGGCCTTTCAAGCTTACGCTGGAAAGCATACTCTCCCTGCCCCGCCGCGGCGGCTCAGTGGTTAGGGCGCTCGACTACTGATCCGGAGTTCCCGGGTTCGAACCCGACCGCGGCGGCTGCGTTTTTATGGAGGAAAAACGCTAAGGCGCCCGTGTGCTGTGCGATGTCAGTGCACGTTAAAGATCCCCAGGTGGTCGACATTATTCCGGAACCCTCCACTACGGCACCTATTTTTCTTTTCGTCTTTCACTCCCTCCCTTATCCCTTCCCTTACGGCACGGTTCAGGTGTCCAAAGATATATGAGACAGATACTGCGCCATTTCCTTTCCCCCATAACCAATTATTATTATTATTCATACTCTCCCTATGCTCCGCGCTCGGGTTTCTCATTCTATGGGTATTTGGAGGATCAATCTTTTGACAGGCCCATGATATATGGTATAAATCTGGTTTCTCTCCGCACCATGGGCACCTAGCCTCACACCACGTAGGGAACATTTTATTAAGAAGGTTTAGATTCGGGAAACTACCCGTTTGCAGCTGTCGCCATGCAACAGTATCCTTTCTGCTTAGATCCTTATGTGGGGTGGAAACTTCTTCAAAAAGAGACTAGTGCCAGTGGCCACTTTTCGCGTACTTACCAACTGCAACGTCATCTGCATGTGGCAAATAAAAGCTGTCGCTGCATATCTCAAAAGTCTCCTCAAAAGGGTTTATTTTTTCGTTCATTTACCGTTTAATTTATCCGTCAGCCTGTTATGTCTATGCCACCTAACTGCTGCATGTGCGCTCCGTGTATTCTTATCTGGCATTTTTAATGCAGTGCGGGGAATTTCGAGAGGGAGAACGACGTTGCACACAAGAGACAGACATCGTTCTTGAATATGGCGTTTATTATGGTAATAGAGTAATCGATTTTCTTCTTGCTCTGGGCGATGAAGTACCCGTTTATTTGCAGGTGAGTAGCTCTGCAAGCCGCTGGACCTCCTAGTGGACCGTCTAAGGCAACTCTTGGCCCATGGTCTCCTGCAAAAGCATTTGTTCGACAGAGGACAGTGACGCACTCGAGCACCGTCAGAATGGGAGGCGCGATTCACATTTACTGGAATTAAGACGCTATTCATTCTAGAATCACCACAAGTAGTAGCTGTCAGGGTGCATGGAACGAAGAAGCTTGGAGACGGGGTGTCGGCATGATGCTGCTAGACTCCGTATGTGATAGTAACGCCACATTTTGCAAGAAAAAAAATCGAATGATTGGCGAACGCGAAATCAAATGAAGTTCAGCTATGCATTCGACAAATTCGGATACAAATACCAATGGCTCCCCGGCCGTGGATCCATGGGCATGCCTCGATTTCCGGTAATGAGCGTGTTCATGCGCTGGCCGGAGAACTCTCCTCCTGGACCCCGGATGGTCAGGCACACAGCCTCACTCAAGAGGCCACATCGGTCCTTTATACATGCCTTCAAATCACCCCATTCTATAAACTCAGCCGCATGACATTGCCACCACCCCCACAGTACCTTGTCGCCCTTATCCAGCGCCACACGGCGACAATTACAGACGGGCTGCTTTATTTCACCTTACCGTCTCTCATGATTTCGCCCCAGCTTCCCCCCTCCAACACTGCATGGTGATGGAAATAAACTATTATTTTTATTATTATTACAGTGGGATCTTGTAGACAACTTCCCCAGCAACAGTTGACAAATTCATTTCTGTTTTTCTTCTGACACGCTTTCTTTACACTTTCTTGGTTCACTCTCTTGCACAGGCCTCCCAAATTGTTCCTGGCGAGAAAAGGAGCTTGACGCCGGCTTTGACGACGGAAACCAATCTGAGTCTCGCTAAAGCCTTGAACACTCCGAACATGTTTCGTGAGGAGGCTGAAGACTACCCATTCTACAAGCTTAACCAAATTTGAAATGAGGGCAGTCGGCCGAATATTTTCTCATTGTGCGATACTTGGTAAACATACGGAGTACACGTGATGTGCTTATTGTCTAGTTTGCGCGTGACCTCCTTAATTCTGCATTCGGCTAGTATAGTGGGCAGGGATAAGGGAGGGAGTGAAAGAAGAAAGGAAGAAATAGGTGCCGTAGTGGAGGGCTCCAGAACAATTTCGACCACCTGGGGATCTTTAACGTGCACTGACATCGCACAGCACACGGGCGCCTGGAGGAAAAGCGCTAAGGCGCCCGTGTGCGGTGCGATGTCAGTGCACGTAAAGATCCTCAGGTGGTCGAAATTATTCCGGAGCCCTCCACTACGGCACCTATTTCTTCCTTTCTTCTTTCACTCCCTCCCTTATCCCTTCCAATACGGCGCGGTTCAGGTGTCCAACGATATATGAGACAGATACTGCGCCATTTCCTTTACCCAAAAACCAATTATTATTATTATTATTATTATTATTAGTAGTAGTAGTAGTATCGCCTCTGCTACGCCTGATAAGATCTTCGTCGGGTAGTCTGCAGAGGTAAGCTTAGTAACCTGCGCGTCAAAACAAACCATTTGGTTGTTACTCTAGCGCATATGTCTGTCTCCTCTTCCGTCCCGTCCGTCAGCGCTGTTTCGCCGTGCTGCCCACGGTGACCCCCTCTCCTCCAACAGCGTGTGCCGTAACAGGCACCGCAGGTGGACCGCGGTTCGTAGCTTGTTGGGTCAGTTGGTGCATGGTACCAGGTAGAGAAACAGCAGAAAAGGACGCGTACGCAAGAGATTGACGTCACATGGACGACGCTGTGAATTTCTTTTCTTGTGCGCGCGTCCTGTTCTGCTGGCTTCTCTACCTGGGACCGTTGTTCATTCTTCAGCTCTCCCCTTACTTTTCCTCTTCCTTCCAAAATACCCCCCCCCCCCCCCCCCCCAGCATCTTTCATGTTGTAACCGGCCTCCGGTTAAGCAGTACTGCGACCTTGACATTCCTTCCTCCTTCTAGGATAGTTGCACTCTGGAAGGTTGCCGTGGTGGCTTTACATGCATGCCACAGGCATCAGCTCCACCGCCGATTGCCACTTGACTAGGATCCTAACACAGCTTAATTTTTTGTCCTTGTGTTTCAGCTTTTAATATATTATGTATCATGATTCCTATAAAGTGTTTTTAATTTCTGGTGCGCAATGTTGCGATTGCGCCCATAGAGTCAGTGTAGAAAATGCTGTTTTTAATGGTTTCATTCATTATTTTTGTTCAGCTACAGCAAGGCGCGACATGCTTCTGTAAAAACAGGTGCCAACTGAGGTAGCCCGACTGCTTTTTCCACATTTCTTTTGTATTACCGTGCTCTCAACCTATAGTACCGTGTTAGAACCATCGTGTGAAAATATCTGCAATTTTAAATTTTTTTCATTTTCTGCGAAAACCTCGTGCAGTATATACTCTTGTGGGGTTTACTTTTTGTGAATGTGTGCCAACATAGAGTCGCATACAGAAGCGAATGTGTAGCAACATGGCAGTGGGTTGGGTTTCTGTGAAATATCGGACATTGCGTTCGGGACTCCTAATTCTTGGCATTTGTCTTGAAAGCGAAGGAGGAGCGGTCTGTTTACATGTTTGTTGTTGAAGAGTTGTTTCGATAGCCTTTTTGTAAAAATAGTTTAGTACATACGTCTTTGGTAGTGAGCGGATTTTTAAGACTTATGTGCTTGTCAGGATTGTTCTTCTATCGCCAACGGGTGGTTCGTTGCATACATTAAGGCTGCTAATGGGCGGTGCCCAATATGCCCCGCTTGAAAGGAGCGGACCTGAGTTATGTACAGGGTCTTATGTCCTTAGGTAGGACGGCCTAGAAGAACCATACAATATGCACCCGCAATCTCGACAAGAGCGTTCTAGAGCGCGATAATTGTTCAAAAGGCACGTCCTATCATACCTGCACCATTTTTATGAAAGCACCGTTCGGCCATTTAAGTATAGAGACGCTTTCTTCTTCAGGTGGATTATGCGCGGAAGGAATGCAAGCTTTCGCCGGAAGTTATGCCTGAAAATGTATGCTCATTTTTACTTCTAGGCTGGCTTCATTTCGGAATATAAATACTGAATGCTTTAGGAATAGAAGGAGCGACGTATTTATCAGGGCATGTCAAAGCATTTTTGAGTGAGTTTTGAGAAACAAAGGTTATTTTTAAGCAGCATTAATGGGGTAACTTTTTCCAAGCCTTCTCGTTCAACTCCTTGGCTATTTGAGGCCACGTTTCAAGGCTGCTAATCGTTAATAGCACCGTATGACACGATCGGAGTATAGTTTCGAAACTATGGGGCAATCTAAGTAAGCTCAGATACTTCCAACGCGCAAAATAGATTCAAGAATCGGACTCCAACTTACGTAAGGACGACAAATAAAACCTTTATATATAGGGTCAGCTTATATTCTGTGTTTATACCATTGCCCAGATTCGACGTATTTGTGTACGTGCTATGGGAAGATGTGGGAACACCTCTTGCATGAAAACTTTTGGTTACAACGCTCTGCCTTCAATAATGGGCCGTCGTCGCATTCAAAACGCGTCGTTTTCGCTTTTCGATTGCACACAACTAGACACAGAGCTCTTTGTTGCCGAGTGCAGCCATTGACACAATTTGCGATGTAAGGATTTCGCGATTAAGCTTAGTGCGACAGTCTCGGCTTCTGATTAGGCTCCAGGTTTTTTTTTTTCTCCCCGCCTATGTGCCGAGGGCGCTGGTGAGCTTTGGGTAGCACTCATCCCTTCTTGTTAGTAGCATACAGTGCACAAGTGTGCTAAATGTGTCTGATAAGTAGGGACGAGCCTTACGCAAAGCCAGAAGCTCACCAGCGCTCTTGGCGGTTGTTGCGACGCGCGTCCTTACTGTCACTCTTTCCTCTCAATCTCCTTTGATTCCCTAGTTTGCGTACGCGGCAGCGATTCTCTCAGCTTGAGCCTGTGGGCAGACCCCGTGCACTTTCCATTTCATTCTTCCTGCAGTCGCAACAACAGCAACAACAACACTGTATTACCGTGATCAGTGTGCCGGGAGACCGCCCACTACCGGTGAGCGCGTGCTGATTGGTCGCGATGCCACAGGCGCGCTCAGCTGCCGGTTACCTAGCGCCATATGGCGTCATCAAGGCTATTTACGCATGCGTACTGGCTGCGCGCGGGATCCCGGTACTCCGGAACCTGTCACGATAACAAGTTACAAGGTGTGCTAAAGGTGTCTGCTATCGCTTGACGTTTTCGAGGGGTACACGCGCGGAACAGCTTATGGAGTGCGGTTGTCGAAAAAGCCCAAGTTGCGATGGAACTGATTTTGCGATTTCGGCGTGTAAAATGTTGACAACCAACATATAGGCACACACGCACATGCTCATAAATAGGAGCGAAAATATAAATACTACAGGCAATTCGTCAAGGCGCCAAGAGTCGCTCACCACGTAAATCTTCTCTGGCTGCAGGTTGTACAATTCGCACTGAGCTATCGACTTTGAGTTGCTGTGCACGTTCTGACTGTAGACGTGCGCAAGCCCGTTGTACGTCTGGACGTAGGCACCCAATTCAGTGATGGTGATGATAATCACGTACAACCTGTTCGGGTCGTTGTGGCCACTAAGCCAAGCCCATCCTTGTTTGTCGCTCTGTGAGTTTTTCACCATAACTCCAATTCTGGAAACAAGAGCGGGAGCGGATCGTTTACACGCATACCCACAAAAGCTGCATTCACAAAGACCCGTGTTGCGAATTAAAAGCTCAAAAACACGCTATAAACAGGAGATGGCAGCGAGAACCGTTGCGAAAAATGAGGCAACGCGCAAATTAGGCCTTTTAACGCTCAACAGAGCGCACCAAATCAATTTTTACGCCGAAATTCCCCGCCCCCTTTCTTTAAGTACGCCGGACGCGCCGGCAAGAAACCGTAGTACCGAGTTAGACTAACTTAATGGCGTTGTGGGGAAAACGGTGGAATTTCTACTGCCAGAGAGCAATCGGGGCTTGAGTATTTAATTAAAAAAAAAGATATGCCAGAAGCGCTGAAATTTCTTAGTGTGATTTTCGGATAACTTCGTAATATGAAATTAAAATCAAATCTCGCGAATTAACTGCACTACTCGATACATTCAGTCCATAAATAAAAGAAACAATATTTACACTGGCGTTGTTAATAATTATTCATATTTGTAATTGTTACAGTGGTGCAGTGTCCGAATGCATGGAGCATCTTTCATCTGATAATTATTACTGACGTTGCTACTGCTAAAAACATTTTTAAGCTGCATTTCGGAGTCTACAAGAATACTGCGAAATATGCAGTCTGCAGAGTTAAACCAGTTTTCATTGAGCTCTTTCTTCTGTGTGCCTCGGATGTCTAGAAAAATGTGTAATTTTAAATTGAGCTTGCTAATTCGATTCTTTGCGCTGCTGCTACATGGAAGAGCTTCATGACGTCTATCCTTATGGTGTTCGTAATTTGACATCACTGAATTCCTATTCTTTTGTTCATGAAATGTTTACCACAGTACCCGTGATAAAGTTTAACAGAACTGCTATGTATTGGCTCCAAACAACGTGTTATCATACGTAAAAGTTTTGCTCACACATACCCAGCTATTCTGGGCACAAGCATGTATTGAGCGGGAAACCATTTACGAACGCCACTTTTCCATTCAATGTCAGATTTCGCTATAACAATCAACGTATCAGCAGATCACTCGACGGACGTCTTGAATTTTTTTTATTAACGTTTTCGCTATCATCAAAAACGTTCCTCATTAATTTCTTGTGGCAGACTTAACTGTTCGATGCGACCGATGGAAACACTTTAAAGAACGGTTTTTCGACACAGCAGAAGATTGGACCATTACCTTCATTATGGCCGTAAAAGTATCTTACAATTTTCCAACTTTGAAACTTTTTGTTCGAAATTGCTGGACATGCATAGGAGAAAAGCCTACAGGGTTCAGGTTAAAAGGAACAATTTCGCAGAAGTCATTTCTCACAGGTGGGAATGCGAAATCATTGCTATCCCTGGAGTTCCCGGGTTCGAACCCGACCGCGGCGGCTGCGTTTTTATGGAGGAAAAACGCTAAGGCGCCCGTGTGCTGTCGATGTCAGTGCACGCTAAAGATCCCCAGGTGGTCGAAATTATTCCGGAGCCATCCACTACGGCACCTCCCTCTTTCTTCTTTCACTCCCTCCTTTATCCCTTCCCTTGCGGCGCGGTTCAGGTGTCCAACGATATATGAGACAGATACTGCGCCATTTCCTTTCCCCCCAAAAAAACCAATTTAAAAAATTTATCCCTGGCTTTTTGGTGCAGTGACACCCACCCACAAAAATACTACCCACACACAAATGCCTGCGTATGACATCACCCGGAACGCTTTAGGATGGACGGTTGCATCACACGTTAATAATAATAATAATTGGTATTTGGGGAAAGGAAATGGCGCAGTATGTGTCTCATATATCGTTGGACACCCGAACCGCGCCGTAAGGGAAGGAATAAAGGAGGGAATGAAAGAAGAAAGGAAGAAATAGGTGCCGTAGTGGAGGGCTCCGGAATAATTTCGACCACCTGGGGATCTTTAACGTGCACTGACATCGCACAGCACACGGGCGCCTTAGCGTTTTTCCTCCATAGAAACGCAGCCGCCGCGGTCGGGTTCGAACCCGGGAACTCCGGATCAGTAGCCAAGCGCGCTAACCACTGAGCCACCGCGGCGGCTAACATCGCAGTTTTGGTACATTGGTTTATAATTGGTTTCTTTTGGGGGGGGGGGAAAGGAAATGGCGCTGTATCTGTCTCATATATCGTTGGACACCTGAACCGCGCCGTAAGGGAAGGGATGAAGGAGGGAGTGAAAGAAGAAAGGAAGAAAGAGGTGCCGTAGTGGAGGGCTCCGGCATAATTTCGACCACCTGGGGATCTTTAACGTGCACTGACATCGCACAGCACACGGGCGCCTTAGCGTTTTTCCTCCATAAAAGCGCAGCACGGACATTTGCTTTTGAGGGAAGGAAGTGGCGTATTAACTATCTCACATCTCAGTGGATGCCACAAGCAAGCCATAGGGGAAGAGGTAAAGGGTCTGGGAAGGCACACCATTGAAGGTGCAAGATCCGGAGTTCCCGGGTTCGAACACGACCGCGGCGGCTGCATTTCGATGGAGGCAAAACGCTAAGGCGCCCGTGTGCTGTGCGATGTCAGTGGACGTTAAATGTCCCCAGGTGGTCGAAATTATTCCGGAGGCCTCCACAAGGGCACCTCTTTCTTCCTTTCTTCTTTCACTCCCTCCTTTATCCTTCCCTTACGGCGCGATTTGGGTGTCCAACGATTTATGAGCCAGATGCTGCGCCATTTTCTTTCCCAAAAACGAACCAACCAATTTAAGGTGCATATGTGGTCGATTCAGATCTCTGTTGCAAGCTAGCCCCCAACTTGACTAGTACATGTGAGCTATATATAACGAGAATCGTCATAACACCACCAGGAACGATGTAGGACAAACGTGCCCGTTTCAGTTTTGGTACGAATGTTGTCGGAAAAACTGGCGAAACATTGTCGTGGGCGGTTGAGGGTATATATAGACGAAGGTCAATACAAATGATTTTCTGATGTGAAGGTGCTCGGCTTGCAGTGTGCGCCATACGGTCCCTTGATAAATCATTTGCGATCGCTGGAATTTTGTATATTATCGGCGAGTACATATACCTATACACGCATGGTGCAGGACGCAGCTGTGCCGGGGCTCTGTGCGGGCGTTCTAGGTTTTTGCGCCAAATGCTGGCACATCTTGCTATGCCGGCATAACACGCCCGAAACTGATGCTCAAGTGAGCGACTTAAAGGGTGAGATTTTTTTGTTTGATATGTAAAGGCTTACTATATAAAAGGAAGGCGATGGTCAAAATTATGCTGTCACATTTCTTCCTTCAGGAGTTGTGGTTGGCGCCTGTTAGTAGCCGGTCGCGCCCATGGTAACAGCGATAGTGCAATTAGAACGTCTGCCCTAATGAAAGTTTCCATAATTCGTGTCCCATAATTTCATGTCTTCATATGAATTTTATGGAGTCAGTATAGCGTACATGGCGTCGGTTAGACGTTATAGAAATCGAGTAAGGAAGCTTGCGGACTCCATGTGACATCATGCACATTATACAGAATATGCAAGGAAAAAAATTGAATATTCATGGACTCCATACAAACGACTTAGAGAGGTGAAAATATTTTTCCATTTGATATGGACTCCATATTTCAGTAATTCCATACGAGCGACTGATATAGAATGTTTCGGTAAGGCGGCTGCCAATTTCATTGGTAGACTTCGCACACTGCCGAAACACAGTCGTGAAGTGACGTCATCAGGAGCTATTTTCTTGACACATCGCTCTGGGCGGCACTTCGGGAGCTTTCAGGGCAGCAATTTTTGGAATCGGGTGAGGAAGTACAAAGAACTGAAGAATGAGTATCTACCAGGTTTAGATTTATTGCATAGATTTGTTTCATTCCGGTGGCAGTTGTAAAATGGACCAGTGTCTAGTTAAAATAGTCTTCAAAACTGCGGTTATGACATGGAGGACGCGGTTAACTGTTAGATATGAGAGAGTTATCTTCTCCTTCTTCTGCATGTTTTCGCGATCGCGCTGCTGATACATATGGATCGTACACCGTGATCGCAACCAACTAGCCCGGCAGATGATGTCGTCCATTTCATGCTGTGTTATTACCATAACTTGCCATAGCCGGCTGCACGCTGAAGATTCGACACTGACGCTTTTATTCTGGCCCAGATGAAGAGGAATTCGATGCTGACAGCATTGCTTTTAGATGCTGTGAGTCGCGATAACAATGAGGAGAATGTTCAATAGTTTCCCTGGTAACATTGCGTTTAGACGCTGTGAGTCTTTGGCTGTGGTCGCGATAACAATGTGCAGAGCATTCAATAGTGTGTCTTACTCGTAACGGTTATTGCCTTTGGAGGATTTTTTGTATTTGCCGAACACGGTGATCACGCTTCCTGTTCTCAGCTCAAAGACATCATTGGTTAGCTTGACCTGCGTACAAAGGAAACAGATAAAAATAAATCATCGCAGCAGATAGTCAAAGAGAAGGCGCGGTGCCGCTTTTATGCGTATTTACTTGTATCGAGGCAAACAGCGACTGAAAGCCGATGTATAGAGATTGTAGAAATTGAACATATTAAAACGAAGGTGCTCAGTGTAACGCAAGTCGTGCGGCAGAAGGAATCAGCAACCGTATTTCTGAATAAATATTTATGACCGTCTGCAGCGCTGCTAACGATAAAGCGCTTAGCTGCGATGGATGATTAGCATGAAAATGATTCGACATAAGCGGAAAATACCTGCACGATTCAATCTAAGCTTCCAGTCTCTTCAATTACCCGTCCTTCTTAAAACTTGGCTGTCCCAGATTTCGCAACTTATGAAGACGTTTTTAGTGTGAAAAGAATTCTTCACGCGGTGAAACCAAACAAACAACCTTGTGCCGTACTTGAGCTTGAGATACCTGCCGAAATAAAAAAATCCAGGGGCACTTTGTTGACCTAAAGTACGGTGAGGAGAAAGCCTTTAGCGCGGTGTTGATGCTTGTGTCACTAATGTGTGGTTAAGATGTTAAGTACACAATTGTATGTGAATCTTAAATGCTGGAGACACTGCAGGACATTTGGGGGGCATCCATCTGGTTCGACACCTTTCTGCAAACACTCTCCAGCGTCCTAGACAAGGAGGACTATATACGCGTTTAGCAGGAAGTAGCGTAGGATGGTGGTTTAAATCCCATCGTGCACAATGGTTGGACGGACGGACGGACGGACACCGCGAGTGTGAGCCCTTAGAGGCTTTCGCCTTGAAATAAATATCCCCGAGACTGGGTATCAGCTTTGCTGGCCACTGCACGATACCACAATCCTGTTTTTCAACATGGTATTTATTACAGTGATCACACTGTGTTTTAAGCAAAATAACTATGAAAAAAGTTAGGAAAACTAGGACAGCAGCTTGGGCATGTTACTCATTTGTGATGAACCGCGCAAAGCAGCGGAGCACGAGACAAGCGCTTCTCTCTTGTCCCGGTGTTTTGCGCTGTTCCACCACAAAACAGTTAGGAAAAGAGTGACAATCAATACGATGCATAACGCGACACACATAAGCAACCAAGCACAAGAAAACAACCAATGCGGAGCACATAACTAATACATCATAATAATGACGGCGTACCTAATCAAAGCGCTAAAGCACTAGAATAAAGCCAACGAAGCACACAGAACTATTTCTGAGTGCAACTCGAGATCGAAATCAGTCTGGGCATACCTTTTTTTTCAGGTGTACAGTCATCTTAATGACGTGGTCTTCTGAAGAAACCACAGAGCCAAAATGTCGGTCCATTACGCGTGTCCTCCAGGGGCATGGTAATCCAATTAAAAAGAACGTGTCTAAGGGTTCATCAACAAAAGACAGTGCAGTGAGATAACGTACAGAGGGAAGTTTCAAATTGTCTTTTTCTCAATGTCCGTTGAATGATGTCCCAGAGGGGTATTGCATCTTTGCACTTGATGAAACAATGCTCAATCATTTCGGGAGCATAACAACGGCGACAATTACAGTAGACAAAAGGATGCCAATATTCTCTAACCATGTCTTAGCAAGTAGTGTGTCGCTGTTCAGCTATGCTATCGCTGCAGTCGCTCATACCTCCGGTCAAACTTCAACACACTCTCACGCTGTGCTACTACACGTCTTAGAGTTCGTAAACTACCATGTATGCGCAATAGTAACGAAAGAAAAGAACAAGCGCATAACAGGCTCCTTGGGTCTGTGGACACTACAATTGCGCTTTGAGCTCTGTCGTGGCAATCGCAGAGATGAGCGCATCCAGATACTTTCGCACCTCTGCTCGGTTAAACTGCGTTAAAACCCAACCACATCTTATTTTTTTTTCTGTGCTGCTCAGTATCGCAGACTGCACAGATAACGTTTGTAGCGCATTTGCCTGCCGTTACGCTGGCTCTTGCGCAATTTCTGTCCATTACCTTCCTTGTATAAGGGGCCTAGGAAGTTCTGGGTGAAGGCCAGAGAGAAGCGTCAAAGGATTCGAACGCAGGCGATAGGCGAGGCAGGCGGGCATCTAACGCATATGCCACGAAAGGTCTTTTTTTCTTTATTGCACGGAAATCGAATCCCTAGAGCTACCGAATGCCTTACGTACACACACACTATTCCGTAATGCAGATGCACATTCTCATGTCTACATACACTCCACACCACAAACACCTTAAAAGTGCGGGAGACACACATGCGTCACATACACATACACACATATACATGGCCTTTGGTTCAGGCGTGTAAGAGGGGCACTGAATGAAAGCGCTGTGGTGTGTATGATGGCAAAGTGTGATGGGAATGTGCACTGTCAGACAACAATGACTTGCAAAAAAAAACGGGTTTAGCACTGCTTAACCGAATGTCGAGCAATAGCTCTAGTGATTAAGGTACAACGCTGGTTTCAATGTGTTACCTTGCCCGGCAGGGAGCTTTGGCTGTCGACGACCGGGCGTAGAATCGAACACTACCAGCGCTTCGTTAAACGCATCAAAGTGCACCGCCGTTCAATTCAAAAATTAAAAACTGTTTTTTTTTGGGAACGAAATGGCGCAGTATTTCTCACATACAGGCGGACAGTTCAACTGCGCCGTGAGAGAAGGGATAAAGGAGGGAATGAAAGAAGAAAGGAAGAGGTGCTGTAGTGGAGGGCTGCGGGATAATTTCAACCACCTGGGGATCTTTAACGTGCACTGACATCGCACAGCACACGGGCGCCTTAGCATTTCGGCTCCATCGAAACGCGTCCGCAGTGGACGGGTTCGAACCCGGTTACTCCGGATCAATCGCCGAGCGCTTCAAATAAAGCTGTCTAAATCGCGAGTGAGCACTCTACCACTGAGGCACCGCGTCGGGTACCCTGAACCCATTTTCATGCCCTACACATTCGATGCCGGCAGACGCTTTCCCGCTCCACCCGGTGAAGGCGTCTGACGTCACGGAGGGAGTATGCAGCACACGTGTACGATGCATCCTTCTCTCCACTCTGCAACGTGGCGACGGAGCGCACATCTTCCAATGCACTCTGTTGTGCGGCCGAAGGAAGGATGAAAAGGAAAGTGCACGGGCCTGCCCACTGCCTCAAGCTGATCGCAATCGCTGCCGCGTGCGTGCAGACAAAGGAGAGTTGAAAGATGCAATAGGAAAGATTAAAAGATGCGCGCGTTGCAACAACCGCATCGCCAAAGCGACGACACTGGCTGTAACAGATACCCCCTATCCCAAAGCTCCCTGCGGTGGCGCGTACATGCGCAGTGCGGCGACTACCCTCTACCTCTCCACGGCGGCGCGCACATGCGCAGTTCGGCGACTACTCTCTACCTCTCCACTGCGGCGCGCACATGCGCAGTGCGGCGACTACCCTCTACCTCTCCACGGCGGCGCGCACATGCGCAGTGCGGCGACTACCCTCTACCTCTCCACGGCGGCGCGCACATGCGCAGTTCGGCGACTACTCTCTACCTCTCCACGGCGGCGCGCACATGCGCAGTGCGGCGACCACCCTCTACCTCTCCACGGCGGCACACACATGCGCAGTGCGGCGACTACCCTCTACCTCTCTACGGCGGCGCGTACATGCGCAGGGCGGCAACTACCCTCTACCTCTCCACGGCGGCGCCCGCACCTGCTGGGATGCCGCTGCCCGCCTCATGATCTCTGCGGCGCGCGCAACGTGCTTGACTAGAAACACGTGTGGCTCTTTATAGAATAATGAAAACTGCTTTTTTGAGGAAATGAAATGGCGCAGTAATTGTCTGACATACTATCTCGGTGGACATCGGAACGGTGCCGTAACGGAAGGAAAGAAGGTGGAAGTGAAAGAAGAAAGAGAGTAAGGGGCGCCGTAGTGGAGGGCTCAGCGATAATTTCGACCACCTGGGGACCTTTAACATGCACTGACATCGCACAGTACACGGGCGCCTATTGCGTTTCGGCGCATCGAAACGCGACCGGGTACGGGTCGGGTACGAGCCCGGGTACTCCGGTACAGTAGACGAGCGCCCTAACCACTGAACCATCGGTCAAATGGCAGAGCCAGAGGTCATATGCTGAAACTCGCCCGAAGGGAGTCATGATAGGAGTAAAGCTAGCCTCTAAAAAAGTTGCTGACTTTGACACGTACATGCTTTCCCATTTCTCCAATGCAGCAGACTGCTGTGCTCTCAATTTTTAGCCACAGATTTGTGTATGAATGTCACTGGGAGCCGCCGCGGTGGCTGAGTGGCTGCGGCGCTCGGCTGCTGGCCCGGAAGACGTGGGTTCGATCCCGGCCTTGGCGGTCGAATTTCGATGGAGGCAAAATTCTAGAGGCCCGTGTACTGAGCAATGTCAGTGCACGTTAAAGAACCCCAGGTGGTCGAAATTTCCGGAGCCATTCACTTCGGCGTCTCTCATGGCCTGAGTCGCTCTTGGACGTTAAACCACCTAAACCAAACGAAACCAAAGTCACTGGAAATCACTGCGCTCCCCATTGCTTGATCACGTAAAGCGCTATTCACATAAGGGATATCGGCGTGGATGTATGTGGATAGGAGGCGCGTGACGTCTCCGATCCGCCGAAGTCCGCCCCTGCTCTCGGAGCCAGAATTCACATGGACAGCAGGGAGCCGCCGAGGGACGAGTAAAGCGGTCGGGCTGCAAAGAAAGAGGGGGAAGGGTTAAACAAGAAGGGAGGGGCCAGAATAATGTCCCCCTGCAGGGTTGTGTCGGTGTCAGGACAGTGGAGGGAAAAAAAAGACGAGGGTGGGAAGCGGGTTACATGCGCGAAGGGAAGGGAGATAAGAGAGAAAACAAACCCAGAGGGCGAACAGACCAAGAATGAGAGCTGCGGGCTGCACCCCTCTCATGCCGCCGAAGGCTACATCTCCCGGAGAGACAGGGACTGAATGCACGGCTGAGCGAACTGTCCGCTTTTCAGTCAGCGGCGGCCGTCGGCCCAATCACTCTCGAAGGCGTGGCTTGAACGCATTCGCCTTCACTTTATGGCCGATTCACACGACGGTCCGTTCGCCAGCGGCCAGCGCATCACGTGCTCATGCGCCACTAAAAGCTGGCCTGCGATCCGATGACGTCAAGCGGATGCGACGGACCAGAAGAGCAGACGACGCGCTGGGTGTACCACTGTTGCCAGATTATTTTAAAGCGTTTGGCAACGCTGGTAAAACTGGTTTTTCCTCCCGACCCATGACTGCGATTGAATGGTGCAGGTGCGGCCCTTTGTCCAATTCCTCAACGGCCTGGGCCGTCTCGCTAGCCGAGTCAGTCACTTCGTCATGGTAGCGAACGCAGTGCAGCTTGTCAAAACAGCGCGCCAGCTCAACGCCACTCAGCGAAATGCGGCAGCCCAAATACTGGCAAGAGCGATGGTTGCCAGAGCTGGCGAGCGCATCTTCGCAGGCCGCCGCTAATTCCCGCGAGGGGAAAGGCACTTGAACTTCCTTAGTTGTCCAGTCCGCGGGCCGAGAGCACGCCTCTCGATTTGGTGACGCACGAACACGTGATGCCCGCGTCGCGGGCGAACAGTCCGTCGTGTGTATCGGCCTTTAGAAGGGAGATTGCATCGCCCGTGTGAATACCGCTTAACCGTGGGGATGTGAAAGGGTGCGACCCCTGCACACACTCACACGTTGGATGCTCGAAGACGGCAGTGGCCTACATATTGGCCTAAACATGCGCTGCCGACTGGTCACAGCTGTCGGCGTTTTAGACTATGGGTGCTTTAAAAACGCACGGGCGCTTACAGTGTTGAAAGAACTGAGACTTTTTGTCCAAAGGGTGGCAATTAGGCTCTTGCTGGGGTCGCCCCTTTGGTTGTCCACTCCGTTCCATAAGACCCAGTGTACCTCCAGGTTCAACGCGTCGTGGTACTCTGAGGTGTATCCAAGATATATTAGTTGATGCGTTTTCGCCACATTGCGTTTCTGGCTGTCGTCCGCGAGGTCGATGTCGTCGATGCGTCCCTGTGCGAGAGTAATTGCGGGAAAATGGTAAATCAATGGTATTCTCTGATAGAGGGTGATATGATCTGAGAATATCTTAAGTGTAAGTAGTGCAGCGCAGAAAAAGAGAACAGGCACAGGGGAGAAAGACAAACAACAGGACTGGCGCTGTCTTAAGGTGCACTGACTAGCCTACACCAAGATTTTGATAGTTATGCTATGGTTATTTTCTTGTGTAGACGACGTCGAGCGCAGGCTTCGTAGCACCCGAAAATTACTGCATTCATGTGTTGTGAGATCAGAATTCTATGCCCCAGGAGTTTTCGCTCCTCAGCCCGCATCTTGAGCGGTTGCACTCCGCAACATTTAATTGGTATGGGTCCCAGCTCATTCAGCAAATCCGGAGTACGGGGATGCATAGGAGGTATAGCCTAAGGTCTGAAGAATCGGGATTCCAGGCCCTCAGACTCGGATCAGCGGGGTGTAGCACTGACCAACTGGCATGACATAACTATTATAAGGATAACAGACGGATTTATCAGCCTCCGCA
This sequence comes from Amblyomma americanum, assembly GCF_052857255.1. Lineage (NCBI taxonomy): Eukaryota > Metazoa > Arthropoda > Arachnida > Ixodida > Ixodidae > Amblyomma > Amblyomma americanum. The sequence continues at coordinate 44,036,834 of NC_135507.1, forward strand.
TGTAGACCTTAGCAGAGCACAGGCCATGAGGCTAAGAAGGATCCAGACTCGATTCATTCGAAGCCCCCACCGGTTATCGTTTATTACGAACAGGGAATATAGCCCCGCATGCCTAAATTGCCAGGAATCGGCAACCCAAGATCACATATTATGGGGATGTGAGGTCTAGCCTCCGCCTCGTATGCTCCTGCCAGCTACCTCCGAAGAGAGCTGGAACCAACTGCTGCTGAAGCAGAAGACAACACAGGAAGCTCTTGTTAACGGGGCCTTGGAGGCCACCCCTCAATGGGGGTCACACTGAGGTACAGTCGCCAACGATCTAAATATACATGGCAATAAAGTTGTTTTTCACTCTTTATATTCACCTGACCTGGGCCCTAGCACGAGCCGTTTCGCGGGGTGATTAGGTGTTTCAGCTGTCGCCGTCTTTCCCTTGTGCCTAGCAGCACAAAGAAAGAAAAAAATTCTACGCCTTGGGCACCATGGCTATCACCTTCAATTTTCTTGGAAAAAAATTTTTAATATTTTAAAACTGTAAGGTACTTTTATGGAAATATCGAAGACAACGGTCCATTTTTTTATATCCAGCCCAATCTTTCTTTTGTAGCGTTTGCAAAGCTCGCATCGAGCAGTCGAGACTTTTAGAGCGAACCAATAGGGAACGCTGTTGACGACAGAACAAAATGTTAATAGCAAAATAATTCCAGCATGATGACGGGAGATCTGCGGATATACTGATTTTTATAGTGAACTCTTTCAATTTACGAAAAAAACTGCGTTCATAAACTCTCTGCCGTTCAGTTGTTGGCTATGCGCCAGTATAATGACGTAGGGCTCCGGAAGTGCGTTATCTGGAATGCGGGGTATCGCCTAGATATGCTGCTTAGTCTTGTTGCATCAGAGGTAGAAGTCGCGTTTTTTTGCTACATCTAATCTTACTGATATAAGACTTGGCTTTACCGCAGGACTTTGGCTTTACCTGATCTCCCGCACACGTCAAAGGGAGCGACGTTTCGATGCCTTGCTAACATTTGCTGCAAGACCATTCATTGTTTCGACAATTGGCGTTAATGCAAAGGACGAAAATTGAGAGAAAAAGAAAACGATTTTCGAGACTCTAATGGGTGCAACCACTTAAATCGCAGTGGCTTCAAATAGAGCAGGGACTGGGCTTTCCATTCCTACTTTATTGAAGCGGTCTTGAAATGGCACAAAATTTACATCTTTCGTCAACACTAATTCCATATCTCACGCTGCAGAGCTACAAGCCAATGCGTTCACGCGCGTGAATTTGACGCGCCGTAGGCGAATGGTCTAACGCTGCACCTCGTGTGCAGTGAAGAGGATGCGTTCACGCGCCGTAGGCGAATGGTCTAACGCTGCACCTCGTGTGCAGTGAAGAGGATGCGTTCACGCGCCGTAGTGGAATGGTCTAACGCTGCACCTCGTGTGCAGTGAAGAGGATGCGTTCACGCGCCGTAGTCGAATGGTCTAACGCTGCACATCGTGTGCAGTGAAGAGGTTGCGTTCACGCGCCGTAGGCGAATGGTTTAACGCTGCACTTCGTGTGCAGTAAAGAGGATGCGTTCACGGGCCGTAGGCGAATGGTCTAACGCTGCACCTCGTGTGCAGTGAAGAGGATGCGTTCACGCGCCGGAGGCGAATGGTCTAACGCTGCACCTCGTGTGCAGTGAAGAGGATGCGTTCACGCGCCGTAGTCGAATGGTCTAACGCTGCACCTCGTGTGCAGTGAAGAGGTTGCGTTCACGCGCCGTAGGCGAATGGTTTAACGCTGCACTTCGTGTGCAGTGAAGAGGATGCGTTCACGCGCCGTAGGCGAATGGTCTAACTCTGCACCTCGTGTGCAGTGAAGAGGATGCGTTCACGGGCCGTAGGCGAATGGTCTAACGCTGCACCTCGTGTGCAGTGAAGAGGATGCGTTCACGCGCCGGAGGCGAATGGTCTAACGCTGCACCTCGTATGCAGTGAAGAGGATGCGTTCACGCGCCGTAGTCGAATGGTCTAACGCTGCACCTCGTGTGCAGTGAAGAGGTTGCGTTCACGCGCCGTAGGCGAATGGTTTAACGCTGCACTTCGTGTGCAGTGAAGAGGATGCGTTCACGCGCCGTAGGCGAATGGTCTAACTCTGCACCTCGTGTGCAGTGAAGAGGATGCGTTCACGGGCCGTAGGCGAATGGTCTAACGCTGCACCTCGTGTGCAGTGAAGAGGATGCGTTCATGCGCCGGAGGCGAATGGTCTAACGCTGCACCTCGTATGCAGTGAAGAGGATGCGTTCACGCGCCGTAGTCGAATGGTCTAACGCTGCACCTCGTGTGCAGTGAAGAGGTTGCGTTCACGCGCCGTAGGCGAATGGTTTAACGCTGCACTTCGTGTGCAGTGAAGAGGATGCATTCACGCGCCGTAGGCGAATGGTCTAACTCTGCACCTCGTGTGCAGTGAAGAGGATGCGTTCACGGGCCGTAGGCGAATGGTCTAACGCTGCACCTCGTGTGCAGTGAAGAGGTTGCGTTCACGCGCCGTAGGCAAATGGTCTAACTCTGCACCTCGTGTGCAGTGAAGAGGATGCGTTCACGGGCCGTAGGCGAATGGTCTAATGCTGCACCTCGTGTGCAGTGAAGAGGATGCGTTCACGCGCCGGAGGCGAATGGTCTAACGCTGCACCTCGTATGCAGTGAAGAGGATGCGTTCACGCGCCGTAGTCGAATGGTCTAACGCTGCACCTCGTGTGCAGTGAAGAGGTTGCGTTCACGCGCCGTAGGCGAATGGTTTAACCCTGCACTTCGTGTGCAGTGAAGAGGATGCGTTCACGCGCCGTAGGCGAATGGTCTAACTCTGCACCTCGTGTGCAGTGAAGAGGATGCGTTCACGGGCCGTAGGCGAATGGTCTAACGCTGCAGCTCGTGTGCAGTGAAGAGGTTGCGTTCACGCGCCGTAGGCGAATGGTCTAACTCTGCACCTCGTGTGCAGTGAAGAGGATGCGTTCACGGGCCGTAGGCGAATGGTCTAACGCTGCACCTCGCGTGCAGTGAAGAGGATGCGTTCACGCGCCGTAGGCGAATGGTCTAACGCTGCACCTCGTGTGCAGTGAAGAGGATGCGTTCACGCGCCGTAGGCGAATGGTCTAACGCTGCACCTCGTGTGCAGTGAAGAGGTTGCGTTCACGCGCCGTAGGCGAATGGTCTAACTCTGCACCTCGTGTGCATTGAAGAGGATGCGTTCACGCGCCGTAGGCGAATGGTCTAACGCTGCACCTCGTGTGCAGTGAAGAGGATGCGTTCACGCGCCGTAGGCGAATGGTCTAACGCTGCACCTCGTGTGCAGTGAAGAGGATGCGTTCACGCGCCGTAGGCGAATGGTCTAACACTGCACCTCGTGTGCAGTGAAGAGGATGCGTTCACGCGCCGTAGGCGAATGGTCTAACTCTGCACCTCGTGTGCAGTGAAGAGGATGCGTTCTCGGGCCGTAGGCGAATGGTCTAACTCTGCACCTCGTGTGCAGTGAAGAGGATGCGTTCACGGGCCGTAGGCGAATGGTCTAACGCTGCACCTCGTGTGCAGTGAAGAGGATGCGTTCACGCGCCGTAGGCGAATGGTCTAACGCTGCACCTCGTGTGCAGTGAAGAGGATGCGTTCACGCGCCGTAGGCGAATGGTCTAACTCTGCACCTCGTGTGCAGTGAAGAGGATGCGTTCACGGGCCGTAGGCGAATGGTCTAACTCTGCACCTCGTGTGCAGTGAAGAGGATGCGTTCACGGGCCGTAGGCGAATGGTCTAACGCTGCACCTCGTGTGCAGTGAAGAGGATGCGTTCACGCGCCGTAGGCGAATGGTCTAACGCTGCACCTCGTGTGCAGTGAAGAGGATGCGTTCACGCGCCGTAGGCGAATGGTCTAACGCTGCACCTCGTGTGCAGTGAAGAGGATGCGTTCACGCACCGTAGGCGAATGGTCTAACGCTGCACCTCGTGTGCAGTGAAGAGGATGCGTTCACGCGCCGTAGGCGAATGGTCTAACTCTGCACCTCGTGTGCAGTGAAGAGGATGCGTTCACGCGCCGTAGGCGAATGGTCTAACGCTGCACCTCGTGTGCAGTGAAGAGGATGCGTTCACGCGCCGTAGGCGAATGGTCTAACGCTGCACCTCGTGTGCAGTGAAGAGGATGCGTTCACGCGCCGTAGGCGAATGGTCTAACGCTGCACCTCGTGTGCAGTGAAGAGGATGCGTTCACGCGCCGTAGGCGAATGGTCTAACGCTGCACCTCGTGTGCAGTGAAGAGGATGCGTTCACGCGCCGTAGGCGAATGGTCTAACGCTGTACCTCGTGTGCAGTGAAGAGGATGCGTTCACGCGCCGTAGGCGAATGGTCTAACGCTGCACCTCGTGTGCAGTGAAGAGGATGCGTTCACGCGCCGTAGGCGAATGGTCTAACTCTGCACCTCGTGTGCAGTGAAGAGGATGCGTTCACGCGCCGTAGGCGAATGGTCTAACGCTGCACCTCGTGTGCAGTGAAGAGGATGCGTTCACGCGCCGTAGGCGAATGGTCTAACGCTGCACCTCGTGTGCAGTGAAGAGGATGCGTTCACGCGCCGTAGGCGAATGGTCTAACGCTGCACCTCGTGTGCAGTGAAGAGGATGCGTTCACGCGCCGTAGGCGAATGGTCTAACGCTGCACCTCGTGTGCAGTGAAGAGGATGCGTTCACGGGCCGTAGGCGAATGGTCTAACTCTGCACGTCGTGTGCAGTGAAGAGGATGCGTTCACGCGCCGTAGGCGAATGGTCTAACTCTGCACCTCGTGTGCAGTGAAGAGGATGCGTTCACGGGCCGTAGGCGAATGGTCTAACGCTGCACCTCGTGTGCAGTGAAGAGGTTGCGTTCACGCGCCGTAGGCGAATGGTCTAACTCTGCACCTCGTGTGCAGTGAAGAGGATGCGTTCACGGGCCGTAGGCGAATGGTCTAACGCTGCACCTCGTGTGCAGTGAAGAGGATGCGTTCACGCGCCGTAGGCGAATGGTCTAACGCTGCACCTCATGTGCAGTGAAGAGGATGCGTTCACGCGCCGTAGGCGAATGGTCTAACTCTGCACCTCGTGTGCATTGAAGAGGATGCGTTCACGCGCCGTAGGCGAATGGTCTAACGCTGCACCTCGTGTGCAGTGAAGAGGATGCGTTCACGCGCCGTAGGCGAATGGTCTAACGCTGCACCTCGTGTGCAGTGAAGAGGATGCGTTCACGCGCCGTAGGCGAATGGTCTAACGCTGCACCTCGTGTGCAGTGAAGAGGATGCGTTCACGCGCCGTAGGCGAATGGTCTAACGCTGCACCTCGTGTGCAGTGAAGAGGATGCGTTCACGCGCCGTAGGCGAATGGTCTAACGCTGTACCTCGTGTGCAGTGAAGAGGATGCGTTCACGCGCCGTAGGCGAATGATCTAACGCTGCACCTCGTGTGCAGTGAAGAGGATGCGTTCACGCGCCGTAGGCGAATGGTCTAACTCTGCACCTCGTGTGCAGTGAAGAGGATGCGTTCACGCGCCGTAGGCGAATGGTCTAACGCTGCACCTCGTGTGCAGTGAAGAGGATGCGTTCACGCGCCGTAGGCGAATGGTCTAACTCTGCACCTCGTGTGCAGTGAAGAGGATGCGTTCACGCGCCGTAGGCGAATGGTCTAACGCTGCACCTCGTGTGCAGTGAAGAGGATGCGTTCACGCGCCGTAGGCGAATGGTCTAACGCTGCACCTCGTGTGCAGTGAAGAGGATGCGTTCACGCGCCGTAGGCGAATGGTCTAACGCTGCACCTCGTGTGCAGTGAAGAGGATGCGTTCACGCGCCGTAGGCGAATGGTCTAACGCTGCACCTCGTGTGCAGTGAAGAGGATGCGTTCACGCGCCGTAGGCGAATGGTCTAACGCTGCACCTCGTGTGCAGTGAAGAGGATGCGTTCACGCGCCGTAGGCGAATGGTCTAACGCTGCACCTCGTGTGCAGTGAAGAGGTTGCGTTCACGCGCCGTAGGCGAATGGTCTAACTCTGCACCTCGTGTGCAGTGAAGAGGATGCGTTCACGGGCCGTAGGCGAATGGTCTAACGCTGCACCTCGTGTGCAGTGAAGAGGATGCGTTCACGCGCCGTAGGCGAATGGTCTAACGCTGCACCTCGAGTGCAGTGAAGAGGATGCGTTCACGCGCCGTAGGCGAATGGTCTAACGCTGCACCTCATGTGACCTGATGGGCAAGAGGCTTTCAGGTCGAATCCCCGCTACCACCGGACACTCTTTGCTCCAGAAAAAATTACAGCCGTCAGTTTAGGATGTATCGACGTTCGCCAAAGCTCCGTTTCATGGGCGAAGATAGGCGCCAGTTTGGTTTTTGCGCCTTCGTCAGTCAAGTGCTACGCCCTATACTCCATCCCAGTAGTTTTTGGCAGCATTGAAAAGCTGCGATGAGTGCACAGTCAATGATCTGACGCTGCGGAATGTAGTGCCACTGTAAAATAGACATACTGGCATATGGGACAGCGTGCTTCAAAGTGTACATGCATCAAGCGCTATTTCATGTCGAACCTTAACGTACGCTAGCTGTACGTGTGCTATTTCTTGTGTTCCCCGCGCGGGACTCCTTCGTGCGCTAAAATATGTTTTCCAAAATAGCGGCGCCCTTAGAAGCAGGACCCCTTGCCACGGACTGAATTCGTCATTGTTACTGCTACTTTCAGTGCGTTCACTGGCCACAAATGAGGCACCGGGCTTTTGCTTTGTCTCATCTCACCTATAAGAATACCTTTGAGCAATAAATTAGCTTTACTCTTTATTTAGAATGACGATTCTGACGTTTTTGCTCCTAAAAGGGGGCATCGGTTTGTTGACAAAAATGCTTCCCTTTCGAACGACCAGATGGCGCCAATAGGCCGAATTTATTAGTGTTCCTGTATACGCTCCCCCTGCGGGAGCATATATAGGAACACTAGAATTTATCGTCGCGTCTCAGTCTGCGTACGCTTAACTAAAAGTGCGAATGTGACAAACGGTATAACGGCCCACAACATGCTTGCGTTTATTAGGATGCGTAAGCGTGCACACGCTTACGTTACGTAGAGAGTGTCCATTTATGATCTTTTCTCGCCGTGAGCAGACGACACGCAGACGACTGGGCGCGAATGAACACGTTTAACACACTCTCCTGATTGGTTGGGGATGTCGCTACCTTTGGTAGTGCTGCAAGTTAGTTATGGGGTGCAGTATATGCCTGCGGTGAAGGCTGTGTGTGGTGGCGTGGCTGATGCAGTGGTGTGACTGGTCTAGAGACAGGCATTGCATGCTTGCGTGGCTCGTCACACTAACCATCTATCTAGTTACAGTGTTTTACGCGTGATGCAGACACTGCGACTGCAAGACGACCGACAAGTTTTGACTAGCTGTGGCTGTGTTCAGTGTACCTGCTGTACTCGAAAGGGTGAGCAAAACACCAAAATCATGATAATTATAGTAGATTTTTATGGCACAAGGGCATCTGCAGCCAAAGAGCGCCATGACACGAGGTAGTTTCGTTTGCGGTGGGGTCAAAGACGCATTTTTAAGCATTTCACCCTGAATAAGCCGAGCACCAGGCCAGGGGAAGCTTGCACCCATTGTGTCACCGCTGGGTACCCGGTGGCACTGGGGATCGAACCCCGCACCTTCCGCATGCGAGGGAGATGCTCAACCACTAGGCCACCGCTGCGGCAGCACAAAATCATGCAGACAGTTGCGTTTCCGTCTAAACGACGTTGAGTAGACGTAACTGATAATAATACGGCGCCATGGGGTTTTCGAAGTTGCTAAGTGCCGTTTGTTGGGAAACATTGCATTAGCAGTTTACATGGAGAGAAAATTATTAAAGCTGACTGATTCGCAAAGAAAAGGTAACGGTATGAGAGCCACCTCTTTTCATGCTACTTGCGTTTGCTTCTCTTGGAGGCTTGAAGGTTGGTTTATTTGGATCTCATTGGTAGAAGGCATCGAAGGGACACAGGGGACGCAGGAAAAAAAAAAAACTGCCTAAATGCAGCTTGAAGGGCACCCTCCGCCCTCTGCTCACAAGAGAGGTGAGCGCGGTGAAATAAATTCCCACAGCTTAGATTAGCAGCGTTCACCGCAGTATTGCAACGCTCAGTTATCGCAATAATTGAGAAACGTATCAATACAAGCAGACAAAGACAGCAACATTATTACGTTGTCTACACGTACAGCATAAGCAGGTGTAACTTGATTTACGCACTCGACAGCAACATATTTGATGCGCATTTCTCAATAAAAGTATCCACCTAACCGGTTTCGAAGCAGTACAGGGCAGTTATCAGGCTCCTCTTGGACATGCGTTTAACCGATATATTATTACATTCAGTAGTGGGCAGGTATGTCGAAACGATAAAATACAATGATTTCACCCTGTATTTGGGGCTACAAACGAGCAAAGGCCAGGGAAAGCGGAGGTGTATGTCGCAAACTTGTGTATCAAGATAATTTTTTTTGTAAACAAGGAAGTTTTGTACTTTGACAATATTATAACGGGAAAAAGTCAGTATAGGATACCAAACTCAATAAAGTATGAGTGCGTGAGTATTCTATTATACATTCGCTATTATTCTAAGTGCCGGTTTTAGTGCTATCAGTAGTTTGGTTATGTTGTGTTTTGTCGTTGTTCCCCAGCATGGGCGGTTTTTAAAGCCGCCTAAATGTTGGCAATTTACGCCTCGCCGAGGCACATTAAATACGACCTCTTTTGAATTCGTCGAAAGCGTTGCAGTGTGGTTGCCATTGAAGAAGCCGATCCATGAACGCAATGCCAAACTTTTGAACAGGTGGTGTGACCCAGCCGGTACAATTGACTGAAAACATATTCTTACACCGTAGTTCAAGTACTGCCAAGGTTTCGTGATGATGACGCGATCAGCTTATGCAGCTGCCCCATAAGAACTGATGCTGCAAAAGAAATGTCATCGAGTTGTGCCTATGTGGGCGAGGAAGTCGACGCCTTAGGGGTGAACGGGAGTGGCCAACTGCACAGATACCGCAATCACTTTCGTACTAAGGAGGTGAACTTCCAACTCACGTGTAACGTCTGGTCATCCTTGAAGTAGTAGTACACATAATGATACGTGTTGGCCGGGAATCCGTTGTGGTCTTTTTCGTTGTAACCATTCCATCTCCCGTCATTCCACGTGGTGGAAAAAAGGCCCCACGTGTGATGGTTGTACACATAGCCGATTGAGAATTCTCTATTTCCAACAGCCGGGCAAAACCTGTGTTCGAAGGAAGTTTAAATGATCAGGGGTGAGGTATGCCGAATAGTTAACCTGTGATGCTGCCCCACCCGCCGCGGCGGCTTAGTCGTTAGGGCACTCGGTTACTGACCGGAGTTCCCGGGTTCGAACCCGACCGCGGCGGCTGCGTTCTTATGGAGGCAAAATGCTAAGGCGCCCGTGTGCTGTGCGATGTCAGTGCACGTTAAAGATCCCCAGGTGGTCGAAATTATTCCGGAGCCTTCTATTACGGCCCCTCTTTTTAAATTTCTTCTTTCACTCTCTCTTTTCCCCTCCTCTTACGGCGCGGTTCAGGTGTACAACGATATATGAGACATACTGCGCCATTTGCTTTCCCCCAGAACCAATTATTATTATTATTATATTCATTCTTCGTACAGTTATAGCACTAGTGTTACATATTATAATTGGATGTTGTGGAATGAAAATGGCGCAGTATATCTCATATATCGGCGGACACCTGAACCGCGCCGTAAGGGAAGTGATAAAGGAGGGAGTGAAAGAAGAAAGGAAGAAAGAGGTGCCGTAGTGGAGGGATCAGGAATAATTTCGAATGCCCGCCACGGTGGCTCAGTGGTTAGTGCGCTCGGCTACTGATCCGAAGTTCCCGGCATCGAACCCGATCGCGGCGGCTGCGTTTTTATGGAGGAAAAACGCTAAGACGCCCGTGTGCTGTGTGATGTCAGTGCACGTTAAAGACCACCAAGTGGTCGAACTTATTCCGGAGCCCTCCATTACGGCACCTCTTTCTTCCTTTCTTCTTTCACTCTCTCATTTATCCCTTTCCTTACGGCGTGGTTCAAGTGTCCAACGATATATGAAATAGATACCGCGCCATTTACTTTCCCCAAAAACCAATTATTATTATTATTATCTTTAACGTTCACTGACATCGCATAGCACACGGGCGCCTTAGCATCTGAAATCGCTTTCTGGTATACAGCCACTCGAGCTGCGCCGCCGCACAGCGAGTGTTTTATTATTTCACAAGTTTTTTGCAGCAATCTACGAACTGCACTCTACATGGTCCCTCCTGGACGCATATCTCACCTAACTCTCCTTCCACTCCAGATCTGCCGTCCACGGGCACGCACCGTCACCTTCGCAGATTCATTTTTGAAGCGAAAAGCTTCACTAGGCTCGTCAACACTGGGCTTTGCGTGAGCCACACTTCAGATTTGCCATAGCTGCGCGTGCGCGAAACCGAGTGACGTCACGCGGAGCACAGGTGGTCGCTGCTGCCGCAGCCGTCGTCGCCGCCGCGCGCTGCCTCCGTCGTCTCTCCTTTCGCCATGGAAGGAGGAGAAGAAGACTCAGAAGTGGTATCGTTGGAGGTGGCTCAAGCAGCATTTATGAAACCTTAAGCTAAACCACGAGCATCGCCACGAAGCTTTTCGCGACATACAGGCTTAACACTTTAGCTAAGCCTCAGCCCAACTTTTTTCTCGCACCGCCGCGGACTGGAATGGCCTTCCCGCTGACATTGCAACAATAACCTGTCCCGCGAACTTCACGCGCACAGCCTACAGCTATTTGTCATTATCTTAGTGCATAATTACTTACTATATCGAATCACCCACCCGTTATGTAATGCCCCTAACAAGCGGTTCTTGAGGAAATATAAATGATTGGTTGATTGGTGTGATTCAGTTTATGGGGGCTTAACGTCCCAGAGCGACTCGGGCTATGAGAGACGCCGTAGTGAAGGGCTCCGGAAATTTCCACCACATGGGGTTCTTTAACGTGCACTGACATCGCACAGTACACGGGCCTCTAGAATTTCGCCTCCATCGAAATTCGACCGCCGCGGCCGGGATCGAACCCGCGTCTTTCGGGCCAGCAGCCGAGTACCATAACCACTCATCCACTGCGGCGGCTGATTGGTTGATTGGTATGCAATTTGGAATTTAGAAGACGCAGTTACCCTCAGCGCTGTAGTCCAGCCAATTTCGCGTACTTCGCGCCAAGATAGACGCGCTTTAGACGAGCTTGCAGGCAAAGCAACCCCTCCAGCGAGTATAACTCGTCGAAATAGCCAAACTTTTTTGGGCCACAACGCGGAAGGCAACTGCGATTTCAAAATTCTAAAATTGGATGTTGGTATATCACTTGGTGTTGCCTGCAAGCGTCTGAGCAAATAAAGAGGCCACAGTAATGGATAAAAAGTAAATTGCTCAGTAATAACTAACCAGCCTACTAGTTAGCACGTGTTCGCTGCATTCTGGAGCGCTACATAGCCGACAGCGACATGCCGATAAAAACACTCTTCCCTCTCAGAAAGCTTATATTCAATAATTTCAGGGCACCTTAGGTTAAACATCCGATACAGCTGGCGCTATATGAGAGCAGGAGAAAGGCCCATCCACCGTGGAGATGCAGCTTTTAGCACTCACCTTTCTCTTGCCGCGCGGGTGTATACAAGGAATGCGATGCAGAGTCCGGCGAAACATGGGATTGGGGTTTCTCTCTTCACATCTGTGCCCACAAATGGTCGCTACGAGGAGAGGGGAGCGGATTAGAGAAAAACAAAACAAAAAACGTTGAAATAAGTGGCATTTAGTAGTTGGGCAACGCTGAGGGCGGGCATTGCTTTCGACTCAACTATATACGCAACGAACAGTAATTATTTTTATTTTAATACGCAAGTGATCGTCACCGCTTAAAATTGGCGTTTGGGGAAAGAAAATGGCGCAGTATCTGTCACATCTCGGCGGACACCTGAACCACGACGTAAGGGAATGGATAAAGGAGGGACTGAAAGAAGAAAGAGGTGCCGTAGTGGAGGGCTCCGGAATAATTTGTACCGCCTGAGGATCTTTCTGCTACTTGTGTATTTCATCCAGTACACAACCGCAGCGGCCGCGTTTGGATGGAGGGGAAACGCTGAGACTCCCGTATGCTATGCGATGTCAGTGCACGTTAAAGATCCGCAGGTGGTCGAAATTTTAGCGGAGCCCTCCACTACGGCACCTCTTTCTTCGTTTCTTCTTTCTCTCCCTCTTTTATCTCTTCCCTTACGGCACGGTTCGGGTGTCCACCGAGATATATATAAAAGACTGTGTCATTTCGTTACCTCTAAAAACTAATTTACATTTTTTTATTTTTACATTATGCGCGTGGTTTTCAGCAACTGAAGCATTTGCCACAATTCGCCAGGACCTCTCTTGGCTCCCACCCACCTATAACTCTTACACTGTCTTATACTCTTTACACTGTCATAAAAAAATAGTAGAGGTTTAGTGCTTGTTCAACCTAGTGATATGAGCGAAAGCTCTGTTAAGAATGTTTACACATGGTTTGACGGCGGAGTCGGTCCGGCGCGCGCCTCATCCATGGCGAGACTGAGCGACCGAGCGTTGCTGTGTTGACGGCAGGAAGAATGGAATGGAAGGAGCACGGGGCTGCTCACTGGCTCAAGCTGAGCCACAATCGCTGCAGACAGTAGGAGAGATAAAAGAGATGTCAGAGGAAAGATGAAAAGACAAGACGCGCGTCGCAACAACCGCGTCATCAGAAGCGACGATGACGGTTTAGCAACAGATACCCGTGGTGGCAAGGAGCCCTAGCCAAATGTGCGAGAGCCCCTAGAGCCCAGCCCCGTAAGGCCAGGAAGCCACCACCGCTCCTCGCGACCGAGTGCGAGCGAAGCAGCTGTTATACCCCCGCTAGTGACGTGGTACAGTTGCGGCGCCTCTCCATAGCGAGTCATGTGTTATTACGTCACTTGTCACACATCCGCTCCGACTGCACAAGGTCAAAGGCGCGCCAAACGACCTTGGCAGTTGTGGTGCGAAGGTAGAGCTTTCGCTCTAAAAATTGCCCAAGTATCTCTTCTTACCGCTTTACCTGGATCGCGTAAAACTGGAGTCAACTGCATGGGTGGCGAGTGGAAGAGAAAGACGTATGATATCACATTGCATGGTTTCCTGGAGGTCACCAATCAGGAGTGTACGTCTGAGGACGCACGTATACTTGTAACTACCCTTGTTGTCCGGCGTCCGTGTACGCTAAAATGGTACAGCTGTTGGGTCTCTTGCATGTTTGTCTGGAACGTGCATAGTGGTCCTGTTTATGCGGGCACGAGCGATAAGCTTACCCGACGATGCTCGGAACACCCAGCTAAGATTCATACTCCTAACGTAGCAGAGGGAAAATTCGCAGCATAATTATCGTGGTGAAAAGCTACACAGTGGGCTACGATGAAATGTGCATTGGAAGGCGCCGTATTTATTGCCGTTAATCGAGAATTTTCTACCTTGCAGTGAGATCTAAGATCAGAGGTACTTTTCACGTTTCGCTACTTCCTAGAAGCGGCCGCAGTGGCATCATGAATAGAGTAAGCTATCTAAACTACGCATGAGCACTGAGCTTCCTCCAAAGCAGGAACACTTCTAACATGTTTGCACATTTTTGAAGTTATTGTCAAAATAGCGAAAAAAGACATTATATTGTGGGATAAAACTCAAGAACGAAGCGGCTTTTTCCTGTCAAAAGACCCCCTTCCAGCTTATGGTGTCGGCCATTTCTTATTAACATGCTAGCCTGACAGTAGAGGGAGTGGTAGATGAAAGGGGATAGTCTCCTCCCCCCATTGTTGAGGATATGTAGTCTTCTGCCAGCATTGCCACGCTAGGACATTAATGGGAATCGGCTAATGCCATTGGCTGGAAGCGGGCTCTGTGGCGGGGAAAAGCAGCTTGGTTCTTGAGTTGCATCCGACTATACCAAAACTGCAGTATCGACCATCCGATGTTGACATTCCTTTCTCGGTCCAACTTGCCCCTTTTCTTTCCCCAGCCTATGCCTTTAATTTCCGGTGCTTCTGGCTACGGTAGCAGATCTTGTTGCTGTTGTTGTTGCCTTCATACAACGGCACATGCCCACATACGGGGATTGGCCAAGAATTGGGGGGCACAGACAGTTTTTCAGATAAATATGCCTCGGCAAGAGAAACATCTTTTTTCTTCCTTCTGCATCATCTTTTAAATAAACCAATAAAACTCCATTGCAAGAGGACACCAAACGAAGATGGCAAATGCAGCAGCGCGCTGCACTTCATTGAAGTTGACCTTTTGCGTCGATTGCGTCAATTGCAGAAACGGGTTAAAGAGTCAACTGGCCTGTCAAAGGATCAGTTGCGTACATAAAAGGAAACACAACCACAGAAGTAACATTTGCAGAACCCAGAATGAATACATTTATGGACTGTTCAAAATGACCGAGTGACACTCGTGGCTGCAGACAAATGAAGGGAAAAGAGGTGCTCGTTAGCACGTACATGACGGAAGCCACAGCCACTTAAACCAAGTAGCATAGGGTTTTTTTTTCTTTCATTCGCAATGTGAAATCAATACAAATTAATAGTGTGATTAATTTATCGCTTAAAGTTAACAAATAAGAAAGCGGATGAAAAGGTAACCACAGGCCGCCGATGGGCAGTTTTTTAACATTCCAGCGGCTAACACTTAAGAATTTCATCAGCGCACGAGTGTGTTCATCAATTCCCACGAGCCAATAGTGAAGACTGAAAATTCGTTTTTCGGGAAAAGAAATGGCGCAGTATCTTTGTCACATATCGGCGGACACCTGAACCGCGTCGTAAGGCAAGGCTGATAAAGGAGGGACTGAGAAAAGAAAGGACGAAAGGTGCCATAGTGGAGGGTAGCTAGTGGAGGCGGAACAGCAAGAGAACCGTAAATCGGAACTAAGCCCATATTTTATCCCTGAATCTGTTCCAAACCGGCCCCATATTTTCACTATCTTGGAAGTGAACCCTTACTGGAACGTATGGAGGAACAGTTTGGAACTAGTTCGGGACATGGTTCAGTCCCTGTCGTCAACAGTTGTTTTCGTTCCAAACCGTTAACATTACTTTACTTTTCTGCACGTTAATTTTTAGTTTCAACTTAAAGTTCGAATGCTTGGCTCCTCGACTATGAGCTGCAGTTCTCTCCCTAATTTTCTTAACAGGCATAAGAAAACGGGAGCTTAATAAGTTGTCTTCCATTACCTTTATTTCATTTTTTTTTTCAGCCCAACAAGGTGAGTACTTGTTGTAAGCATATGGTGAAAAGGAGTGGCAGGTTGTTACCTCGGCGCACGTGCTCTGTGAAGGCTATATTTAATCACATTTACTGTTCAAGGCAGAGGTCGTTTATCTGTACCACCATCTTTATATACCAGGTGATTCAGAGAATACTTTCAAAAATTTTCAAAAATAGGCTTTCTGGGGTAAAAATATGGCTTTTGCGCCATAGTACTACCGCTGTTTGCGGACACCAGAAAACCGGCGAATCGTCTTAAGTCTCAATATCAAAATTCTTAGTAATTAACTTTTTAACTACAAGAATTAGGGGTCTAGTTGCAATTAGAGTTTTGTACCCGGTCGTTAGTAATACCCATATCAGTTTTTAGCACATCGAAAATCAGATTATCTTCGGTGCTGTGGATAAAAAAATTTGGCTACATCCTGCCTAAATACTTCCGCTTTCGAAATGCATCCGAGCAAAGCAGCCTTTGCACTGCAAGCAACTAGTCAAAACACTGCAAAATATAATTATATAATGCAAAATATATTTATGTGCATATTTTTTTACGCAAGAAATTGAAAAATTTATATCTTTGAATAGCTTGAGAACTCTACACATCAAGAGCCTGTTGTATTGCTGGCAGCAGTTGGATATTATTTTACGCAATTACAGAAAGTAGCAAAAACAAAATGGTAAACAATAAATATTTGGATATAACCTTAGAATGCAGTGAAGCGCCGTGTACTTTCAAGGCAGCTGAAAAGAATTTCTCCGTCACAAAATGTAGACCGCTGTAAAAGACTTTCTTGTCTTAGACTTTCTTGTCTTTTACAGACATTTACACATGGAAAACCGCCGATGAAGCCATCAAGAACTGAGAGAACTGAATGACGGACATTAAGAACACGTCTGTCTTTTGCTGCCAGGAAGAAAGAAAGAAAGAAATGAAGGAAAGGAAAGTGCACAGGCCTGCTCACTGGCTCAAGCCGAGCCACAATCGCTACCACGTGCAGATAGAAGGAAAGTTGAAAGATGGGATAGAAAGACAGGATAGTAAAGACGCGCTAAAGACAAGGCCGATCCCGGAGGTAGTGCAATACCGGGCCAGCCGGTGGCGGGAGTGAAGCATCCTTCAAACTCTCCGCCACATTTCCAAAAATAAGTGCAACTTGTACCCGTAACAGATACTCTACGGGTCCGGACAATCGCTAGTAAGAACGTCTGTCCTGTGTTCTTAATTCGGATGCCCATGACTCGCCAATCTTAACGGGTATTAAAAATTGCATTAGCTAGCCTTAACAACATACTTATCTAAATTAAGGTGTAGGCTGACACCTGAGGTGCAACACTGCGAGTGGGTACTATTGCGAGAAATAAACCGACAGCCATTGTTTGCAGTTGTTAGGAGGACGTTCATTAATATAATACTTCGGCTGCCTATTTTGGCGCCATCATTACGCCGCACATTGTGATGTGCAGTAGTGACAGTGGTGCTGGGGCAACTTGCTCATCGCTATAGGCCCGCGTTTGGGCTACCCATAGTGACCCGTAGTATACATACTTTGACGTTGCGGCCAACTTACGTTGTAGATTAAGTGATACCCTTCTGCGTTCATCAGCTTTGAGCGGCGAGAGAGCGTTTTGACGTCCATCCTAGCTGGCAAGTTCTCGCCGAATATTAGTGCCATAATCTGCTCCTGTAGATAGCGCGGCTGGTGCTTGCTGTGGGTGGAGGAAAAGTACTGAGGTGAAAACAATGCGTGATTCACATCACATTAAGAATATATTTGTTGGCAAAGTGACAACTGCATTCTTGCACTACTTTTTCTCTTTGAATTGTTTATACAATTGCTGCTTGAAATGTTTGTTCATGGATTATAACATAATTATACCGTTGCATTTACGCCAATTGTTTTGTTATTGTATTAGGCGTTTAGTACGAATACGAATACGGTTTATTTTCATGTTTGTACAAAACGGGGAGATGGAAGAAAAAGCTGCTGAACAGCAACTTGACAGGCTCCCACTTCCCTTGTTTACATAGGCAACAGCAGCTCATACAATATACATATACAGATCAGCATACACACACACAAAAAAAAACACGTTTAGATGGATATTTTATACATCACTAAAATTGGTGAAAGACAATTTCCGTGAAGTGTATAAGTACGAAACGCAGTGTAAGTATGCATGATTGAAAATACTTCAAAGATTTGAAAGAACAGCAGTTATAAAACCAAACAGAAGAATTAACAGGTACACAGAGCATACAGATCAAACTTGAGAAAAAAAAATCCATAAAAGGTAGTGCATAGGTAGTACAATTGTAGCATTTGAGAAAGAAAGAAAAGAAAAAAAGTAATTACCCTTTTTTCAACCGTATTTCTAAACAACTAAAGGAAAAAATCTCTGAATTCTGTTTTCGAAATGCTCATCACATCAATTTCTTTGCGAAAGTGACAGGAGGTATCCTGGCAGCGTCGCTTTGGGACATCTTTCTGTACCATTTTGCAGAAGAATAAATGGGTGTAACCATTTCGCATGAAAAAAAAAAGTTTTTTGATTTGAGGTCTCTCTGTCACTGTCAGTGTACTGCAGTGGAGGCCTTATTTAGGAGCGACGAGGCCATTACCATTTATTATTAAAAGGCTCAGTTGTTCCCGACTGACCACGTCCAACATTCCTAGAAAAATATTTGAATATTGAAATATTGTATGTTATTATTATGAAAATTTTGAAGGAATGGTCGAGTCATCCGAAGTGTAGCAAAATGTTTATTTCAGAGTGTTTCCATCACTCGCATCGAGCAGTTCAAACTTCCATAGAATGCCAATGGGGAACGCTTTTGCCGCCAGCAAAAGCGTTAATAGCAAAAGATTTCAAGCCCGCCGACGGGAAATCGGCGGATATATTGATTGCTGTGGTAAAATATTGCAATTTATGAAAAATTGCGTTCATAAACTGGTTCCCGTTCAAAAATCGTTTTGTCCAAAATTGTTGGGCATCTCGCGGTACTTTGAAAGAATATAAAAAGAATGAAACGATAAGAGAATTGATAGTATAAATAGGAAAGTACATATATACTCGACAGAGAAAATTAAGAAACACGATAAGATATGAGGTAGGCTGTAGTGTAACATCGTCGACGGGAGACCTCACCCGTGCCACTAAATTATCACATTTGAGGGGGAAGACGATGTAAAATTAATGAATACGACGTTGTCCCGAGTGGCAGTTTAAGAAAAAAATTAAAGTTAAGGACACTTCCGAGAGCCACGGATAGAAAAATTAGCAGTTGCTTAACATGGATAACCCTGGAATTCAGCGAAAAGCATACACGCTTGCTAAGCGTTCTGATGGTTTATGAACGTTGAACGTCCCAAAGCGACTCAGGCTATGAGAGACGCCGTGATGAAGGGCTCCGGAAATTTCGACCACCTAGGGTTCTTTAACGTGCACTGACTTCGCACAGAATGCGGGCCTCTGAAATTTCGCCTCCATCGAAATTCGACCGCCGCGGTAGGGATCGAACCCGCGTCTTACGGGCTAGCGGCTGAGCACCATAACCACTCTGCCACCGCGGCGGCTCTAAGCGTTCTGAGGCTCTCCAATGGCAGCTCCGCTGCACGCTCGCGACAGCCGTTCTATATATACCCACACGAACATGTGGCTGTGACGTGGTATCACATGGTCTTACGACACCCCTATCAGATGTCAAGTGGCTTCACATCACCCCATCAAAGGTCATCCCGAAGGTCAGCCAAAGTCAAAGGAAAACTAAAAGTCGTTGGTCAAGGTCAGGGGTCAAGGGTTCGACACCATAACTGTACCACATATGGTCATACACGGCTATCCTTGGCTGGGCTGAAGGTCGTTCAAGGTCGTTGTGCTGCCTACTCGAAGACTGCTTTACCTAGCGTAGTGAAGCTTTCCGCTTTAAAAATTATGTGTATAATGATAAGAGACAGGAAGAGGGCAGAATTGATCAGGGAGTAAACACGAGTTTTTGACTTCCTAGCCGAAACCAAGAGCAAGAAATGAGCTGGTACAGGGCATGAGAGGAGAAGGCAAGATAACCGATGGTCCTTAATGGTATGAGACAGGATTCCAAGGGAAGGGAAGCGAAGCAGGGCGGAGGGGGCAGAAAGTTAGATGGCCGGATGAGATTAAGGTTGTGCGGATAGGGTGGGCGCAGCTGGCACAGCACAGAGTTCATTGAATATATATGGGAGATCCATTTTTCGTGCAGTGGGTGTTGTCATGCTGACGATGATTGCGTTGATGAACATGCGATAAGAAACAAAATAAAAGTGATGAAGCTATTTAGGGAAGCGCCAGCTCCGACCGCGTCTTCGTCGTCGGACGCCGCAAGGTCAGCGGCCAGAATGCGACGCGAGGGGCGTTACGAACTGTAGTGCCTTTACGGTCGCACTGCTGTTCTAGTAGAATATTTGTGTCGCCATCGGTGGGGCCTGCACGACCCAGGTTGCTGCTCCTGGGCAACTTTCCGCGACCAGTCATCAGTTTAACTGCCACCTGCGGAGGTGGTTAGTTTGCTCACAATCCGGTGGGCAGGTTGTGACAACGCTACAAGGTCACGTGACTTAGGTTGGCCACCTAGGTTGCTTCGGAAATTGTTTGCTCACAAAGCCGACGACACCGACAGATTTTTCTATGAAGCGACCGCATGAAGTGAAATTTAAGCGACCACTGCTGGTAATGGCGACTATATAATTGTTTCTTCATTATTATATCTCTTCTGAAGTACACTTCGCGTGACGTCTCCCTGATGCCACTCGAGACGTGTCTGTGCTCAAACCAATCAGCGTAGTTACTTACAATAGCTCAAAGCATGACGTCACTATGCACGGGCAAATCATTGTGGCACGTTGCAGCAACGTTATGCGTGATGTCATTGAATTTTGGTCAATCATTGTGACGACACCGCAGCAGTGAAAAGCGTGCTTTTAACAGATGCCGCTTGAATATCAATGGCATGAAAGTGGAAAAAAGAATACGAAGGAAACGCTGGTCACAGTGGCTGTCCGACGAAATGGCAGCTCGGCACAGTTGTGATAGCCTTGATTGCTGCGGGAACAGCAACCTCTCGTACCCTCTTTAGTCTGAAACTATCGGTGGCAGAAAAAAAGGAACTTGAGAAGTTGTAATTGGGCCTGTGACTATTTAATATTTTTTTCTGTAACTTCGTCGAGAAACGTCCGTCATTGCTTTGATCTGTGCTTTACGACTAATTTCAAGATGCTCACAGACTGTTTCATACAGAATTTAATATGCAAGAAAACTACTTCGCAGGGAACGCGCTGTCTCAGGTATCGAGAGACAACGTGAATAAGCCTGATTCTTGTTCGCATACAACAAATATTGAAAGCACTTCAGTTCGAAAAGCAGTCAATGGCGCCGAAAACACTTACTGCCTCATTTTATCGGGCAATTCAAGCTTGGCGGTAGAGCCTAGCACAACTTGTGATATACGTTGTCATCTCGTGAGTCGAGGATCTAATTAATGGTCGCTCGAAAGCAGTGTCCGAACTCGGAACATACCTAAGCGATGATGCATTTTCTTGCATGTTATTAAGGAGGATTTAGGCTACACGTCTGCATTCCCTCAAGCGCAGCCCTTCGGCTACAAAGGGCAGCTATACAACTGTGCAAAAGCTTAATAGTTGAATAAAAATTTGTAGTCGTCCGCGGATTAAATCATGGATAACCGGCCCTCTGGTCCCGTCTCTTTTATAACTAAGCTAACCAGCACGGTTATCAGATGGTACTGTGGGAGTGGAATGATCAACCGGTGGAAGTGGGAGCGGTGTTAGTCTAATCTTTAAGGAAATCCCCCAAGGTGGAGTCAAGCGGCTGTTAGCTGTCGTGACTATCTGAGTTCGCAGAGCACGAGGAGTGTTGCCGGGGTCAATCCATGAATTGGGAGGAGTTTTTAAGCTTCAAGTACTTTTAGCTGCCGTTGTCGACGATCTTGAGTTGATGTCGAGCCACAACCTAGAGCCAACATCCGTGCATCGCTTTCCAGTGATCCGTGCACTTATTTCCCGTCATCCGGATACGGATTTCCGGGCCGAAACGGGATCATCCGGATGTCGAACGATGCCCGCCGCGGTGGCTCAGTGGTTAGGGCGCTCGTCTACTGAGCCGGAGTTCCCGGGTTCGAACCTGACCGCTGCGGTTTCGATGGAGGCGATACGCCAAGGCGCGCGTGTGCAGTGCGATGTCAGTGCATGTTAAAAGATCCCCAGGTGGTCGAAATTATTCTGGATCTCTCCACTAACTACTGAGCTACCGCTTCTCCCCCTATCCTCTCTTCCTGTCCCCTCACCTGTTTCATTTCATTTCTCCATTCTGCCTGCTATACTTTATTTCCGCTGCCCCAGCTCAGGTGCTTCAGTATCGATGGCAGATGCCGGGGCTAGCAAAAATCTTTTAATTCTTTTTTACTATTATTTTTAATAAAACCACTATCCCCACCATCTCTCTACTATGGCCTCTCTTCCTTCCTTTCTTCTCTCAGTCCCTCCTTTATCCCTTCCCATACGGCGCGGCTCAGGTGTCCGCCGAGATGCGGGGCAGATACTGCGCCATTCTGCTTTCCCAAAAACCAATCCTACTCTTTCACTCCCTCCCTTATCCCTTCACTTACAATGCGGCTCAGGTGTCCAACGATATATGAGACAGATACTTTGCCATTTCCTTTCCACAAAAAACCAATTATTATTAATTTTCCCTAATCACCCCGCCGCGGTGGCTCAGTAGTTAGGGCGCTCGGCTACTGATCCGGAGTTCCCGGGTTCGAAACCGAAGGCGGCAGCTGCGTTATTATGGTAGCAAAATGCTAAAGCGCCCGTGTGCTGTGCGATGTCACTGCACGTTAAAGATCCCCAGGTGGGCGAAATTATTCCGGAGCCCTCCACTACGGCACCTCTTTCTTCCTGTGTGCAAAGAGCACACCTGTCGAAGCCTCTTAGGGTGCGCTTTTTGACCCCGTTTTGCAGTGCTGTTAAATTCGGCGCCCAGTACTTACGTGGGCTCTCCTAAGCGAAGCGGGAGTTGAGAAGATAGCGCTGCGGCTTCTCTCGTCGACGCTAAGGAAAGGTGTGCGCAGATGGAGCGGCCAGGATTGCATGCATAGGGCGCGAGTGATTGAGTAGGGCCGTCACAGCCAGCAACGGCGCCTCCATAATTCTGGCGCCGCCGCGGCAAGGCATAGGATGCAATGGGCATTGTGCAGCCAAAATACTATAAGAAAAGCCGACAGCGTGCTATCATTGAAAGCGAATGATTTAGGAGTCCTGTCACTGCAATCCTTCTTTCACAAATAATGCTGCTCCACGTCTGTTTCTGGAACCTTCTTCACTACGTAGAAAAAAAAAAAAACGGTCGGGTCTCTGCAAAACGTGAAAATGGAGAAAAGAAGTGTAGTTAATAGGGGTGTGCGAGTAATACTTCTTCGAAACAGAATTTAATAAGAATAGTAAGCTTCGATACAGAGCTGAATACGAGTAGAATAGGTAAAAAGTGAATCTAACTCAAATGGATCAATCGTATGACCATTCGCCACGCGTACAGCGATTCACGCAACACTAATATTCATGTGTCATAGACAAGCTTATGTGGCGGCCATGTGACACATACATTTAAAGCTTTAGCTGCGGAAACATGCAAGACTCATATCAACAGGTATGCCGAATTCAGTATATTAACTGCGTGACCGTCATGTCCTCTACACCAGCAGATTACCATGTGCTGCTGAGGAGGATGGCGAGCCAATTACAGTGGAACTACAGTGGAAAGGACCTCTTTCCGGCCAGTGGCGTGTGCCGATTCTCATGAACCTGCTAGCGTGGGTAGCATGGTTATGGAGGGAATGAAGTGACAATGCAGAGACGGGTCTGTCCTCGCCAATGCAGGGAGAAGACTGCACAGTTTCATCTACCACTGCCTACATTGTCAGGCAAACTGGATCATGATAACAGGCCGGTGGCATTGGCTCCTTTGCCGGGTAAAAACAACCTTTTTCTTCCTATGCATTTGACTACAGCGCCGCACCATAGTTGATGAGAGGGGAAAGGGTGATAAAAAGCGGCTTCCGATATCAGGAATGAAGGAAATTGTTGCTGAACCTACGGAGCCCTAATCGTCGGTCCGTGTTGGAAGCTTGTGTTTGTATATGAATGCCGCCACACGAACGGACCACGTGGTGACGCTGAACGCGCTAGACAATCGGTGCACCGCGCTGTGCAGCGTCGAAATGGGCCTTATATTTGGAACCGCCGCCGAAAGCAGCTGAGACGTGCGCGAGGCAAACTTCGTGTCAGGTATATAGCATTCGATTCGGTTGCCGCCACGGCGGCGAGTGCTTATGGCGCTCGGCTCCTGGCCCGAAAGATGCCGGTAAAATACCGGCCATGGCGGTCGAATTTAAATACAGCCGAAGTTCTAGAGGCCCGTGTGCTGTGCGATGTCAGTGTACGGTAAAGAAACCCATGTGGTCGGAATTTCCGGAGCCCTCCACTACGACGTACCTGATAGTCTGAGACGCTTTGGGACGTTAAACATCGTCCACAACTCACTGCACAGGCATAATATCATTGTTGCCAGTCACACAAAAACAACCAATACTACAATACTACCCTTTCAAAAGTGTATGAGTGCTACTGCAGGTTCCCAGAAAAATTATCTCTGTGACAGTGGCGCCAAAACAGCTTGGTGTAAGATGATGAAATCTCTCCACGGGGATCGAGTATGCTGTGTAGCAGCGGCATCACTCCCGAGCTCGGTCGTGAATCCCGAAGGTTAATTATCCGCCTTAACTTTTATGTTTAAATACATAATTAAATTAACCTAACTTTATCTTAATAGGGAGCACTATACGCATCACAGTTATATCTGTCTGTCATGATGCAGCCTAAACAACTGCCATTCCAAGATAGGGACCCAGCTAGGGCAACAACAGTAAAACACTGCCTATGAAAAAAGTAGAGAAAACAAATTGATTGGTATTTACTTTTGAGAGCACCTTTATCTTATATCAGTTGGCAAAGAAATTGAAAAAAAATTCCCCACCAGCGCAATTTACATTTGTTAAGCCATGCTTGACATTGAGTTTATTTCACTTACTGTGCCTTTCTCCCATCTTTGAATTATTGGGCAAATGTGCTCCAGGTTATTAGGAGCCGAAAAGCCCTCTCTACCTTGTACCTGGCTTCAGCATTCTTCAAAGAATGAGATATATGGTGTATGTTTAGAATTGTCGCAATCCTACTACTTTTCTTGCAATGGCCACGTTTCTTCATCGTTATTTTTGACAAGGGTTTTGCTTATAGATGTGAAAACAGATGCCAAAACACCAGCACCTTGAAGGCCGGCTCCTAGCCATACGAAACTTTCGTTTGACAAATATATGCATGAACGCATATATCATAGCAACGCCCCCCCCCCCCCCCCCCCCCCAGCAGTACATGCTGCTCTACTCTAAAAAATCTAAGAAAGTTGTACCGCTGTATCTTGCCGGTCTGCCTCATTATTACATTCGTGAATACACTTTGCAGGTAGAAATTTCTGGCGGTTGGCAGCCTCTCTTCGGTTTCTTGGAATCTGTTCTAACATTTGCGGACAAAAGCTTTGCAAAAAACGTCAAGAACAAAGAAATGTGGCCTTTTTAATGTGGTCATTCCATGCTTGCATAAGGTCGTATAAAGAATCAGTGTTATAATGAACACTGCTGTTATATGCGAGGTCCAAGTGGCTCTCTGTAGCCTACTCAACTCATTGATTACCTTTGCGCACTAGTTAACGAAATAAAGATGGCAGCATCTAAGCGAAATGAGTGCATGGTCAAGCGCAGTAGGTCTTAAAGAGATTCTACTGTTGGGGCTGTGTAATCTATTAACTTGTAGTCCAAGGTGTATAACCAGACCAGCTGCTGTGTTAGCCAGAGGTTAAAAGTGCAGGAGCTTTCAGTTCGAGGAATACCGTCCTCCCACCTTGTTGTTCATTGCAGTAAATTTCGCTCTGTTCCGAGCTTTCATAACAGCACCATCAGTTTTCGCCACAGTGACCACATAATGCAAGAAGTTTGTCACGCCTGCAGCATACAAAAAGCATCAGCCTTCCAATACAATAATGAGTCTCACTATGTGATAAACATGCCACGTAAATATTAGAGGGTCTCGCTATTTTTTACTTCTCTTTTAAAGATTGCTTGCTTGCTTTTTTCTTTTCTCTTAGCCGCGAGGGTTCTTCCATCCCTTCTTAGTGCTGACTATTTTCAGGTTGACTGATTAACCCAATTATCCATTCCTAAGTACGGAGGGTTCCTTCCACAACGACCACACAGGGGCCTTCCTTTTCTTGCAGCAGTCAAAACATCCCTTGGTCACACCACCCTAAATGCAACAGTATATTTTTGTTCGAGACCTAATACTTATCAAATCTGTACGATTGAGAACCACACAGAAATGCACTACTGTCATGAAGAAAAGAGCCTAATAGAGTCGGGCGCACTGATTTTATTTATTCATTTAAATCACCTGCAGGGTCCGAAAGGATTATTGCAGGCGGGAAATACATGTTGTTTGCGAGAGGCCGTTGTGTGCGAAGGAAAAAAAAAGACGAGAAAAGAACCAACCTGACTGTCACGGGGATTCTGTTCGTTATATCCGATGTTCGTAGTAAGCGTACTCTCCGTATAACAGAAAAAATAATAAGGCGACCAAGAGCGGCGTTTGTTTCTGATAAAACTGCTTTATGCGGGCCTGCTTTTGCAAAGCAGAGCGTGCCGCGGCTCTTTCCAGGCTATCAAAGGTGGTCATTTAAGCCTCGCCGAGGCCCGTGCTGCCAACTATCAAATTTAGGGACGGTATACAACTAATCGTGGTTGAAGCATCCACGGCTGCTGGTGGCAGGTCGGCCACGCAAATAAGACTACTGGCAGTAAGCAGGGGAGTGCTCGTATTTGGTCTTCAACGTTTTCGTCAGAGCACGTGCCTCTGCGATTTTGTCGTCGGCAGGAGCGTAGTAATCCGAGGAAACATCTGGCCAGCTACGCATCAGCCAAGCGTTGCCACCGGTCTACATGCGTCTGATAACGTGTGTTTTCGAGCTCCATCTGACGTTCGTAGGTTCATGCAGCGAGCGGCGACAGTAGCGCAGCCTTCGTGGCACAGGCTGCACGGGCTGCACTATAGTCCAGCTGGTGGAATCCGTGCACTCCGTGTAGCGTACAGGCAGCGTGAAGGAGTGCATATATGCACTCCTTCACGCTGCCTGTACGCTACACGAAGTGCACGGATTGCACCAGCTGATGCACTCTTTCACGCTGCCTGTACGCGGCAGTAGCGCAAAAGATGGGGCCGACTGGGCAGATGCATACCACGTGACCAGCATGGCCAGCAAGGCTTTCGAAATTCAGGAGTAAAACCAGTCAAAAGACGGAACACAGCGAAGAGACGAGGCACACACATGACGACCGGACTAGCAACTGTGCTTTATAGAAGAAAACAGTCTCCCAGGAAAAGCGGCAAAGTTTGCGCAGCTCAGTTAACAACAATCTACATCTAAAGATAAGCTGTGATCTAACGCCGTTGCGAAAGGATGCTTAGTTCCTTCTGCATGAGGTAGATAGAAGGACTGCTGATGCAATCATCTCCTTGAATACTAATGAGGAACGCTTCGAGGATTTCGCGCTCAACTTTTTCCTTGCCTCTGCCGACAATACTAACATTGGAAAATAGCGGGTAGCAACCGCATACCCGGCAATGCCGAGGCAAGTTAGCGAAATTCTCAGTTCGCTGCTGTTAGTTGATCCACGACCATGGTCAGTAGCTCCGCTCTCGACGACACCCCTGTCTCGTGTGAACCGCGCTTCTTACACTTGGGATTATTTGCACAGCCGGTGAGCACACAAGCAATTATTGCCATCGTAGGCAATCGGCGTGGGCTTGGATGGCGTTTACTTCCTGTTTCATTGCCGCTTTTTTATTGCTTTTCGGGTCGAAATGTCCTTTCCGGGCGGTGTCGTGAAGGTTGAGGGGCGCTCTTTGACCTCCGCGCTGGCTAATAGCACGACCTCTTCGACCTCGGGGAAATTTACGGCGCTTCCTCGTTCGCTGCAAGGGAGTGCTGCGGCCAAATTCATTGTATCTGGGACGAATTGCCATTGCCCTGATGCATACTTTCACGGTAGAAGCGCACCAGTTCGTAATAAGCGAGCGTTCGTTATATCTGCGGCCGTCATATGGTGGCACGACTGCAATGTAATTATATGCCTACCTGGCCATCATGATAAGTACTGAAAGACACGTATTTTGTGAGTGGCTCCTGAAATGAAAGAAAATTCCCATGATTGAGTTCTACGTCCACAGAAACATTCTTTTTAAGTCATAAGGTTATGTTTTTGTTCCTCTCAGACTAATTTCTGCTTAATGAAATGTAGATAACTGTTTAGGTAGCTGCATCAAGGTAAGCTGGGCTAAAATCACACTACACAAAAATGTCAAAAATGGTCACCCAAGCTAGCAGGCGTGGATGGAAATTGCCAATACCCGTGTTACCTTTCTTTAAAATTTGTTTTATTATTACATTTTGAATAACCAGGATACGTTCACACGCAGTGAGCGACACCTTGGCAACTGCATGTAAGGCAAATCAGCATCTATAATGCGTGAACAAAAAATGCAGCCTGCTAAATGGCGGTTTTGCAAGTGCGCGCTTTCCTATTTGCAGCTCCTGCAGCAGTAAGGCAAATGTGAGTGCAGCTTGGTTTGAACTGCGGGTGTCATGCTATACTGGCATCCATTCATTTCTACTAGTTTTGTAATAATGTTCCAATGAATTATACGTGCTTAATGTGACAATAAAGCCGTTATTAACAAAGGGCTTCGACTAAAAGTGGGTGTAAGCAGGACATTCATTCATTCATTCATTCATTCATCTTTATTCGACATCATCACAGAGGTATAGAGCACAGACAAAAAGCTGAAGAAGACAGCCTGACAGGGGTCTGAGTAACTTGAGTATATCGCGGAGGGAAGACTGCTCTGAACTGGGGAAATATCTTGTATTTTCAGGACTGTATTGCAAACCAAGTGGTCCATCATACAGCTCGGACGTTGAACGAAACTCTGCAGAACGGATCTCTGCAGAACGGCTACTGAGCCGACACGTCACGCCACCGTTACGCAAGGTCAATTAAAGGTCACATGGCACTTTCTTCATTGAGTGCTGCACGCAGGATTGATGCTTTCCGCCAGAGCATTTGGAAGTCGGTAGTTATTTGGAACGTAATGACAAACTTGCTCAGCCATAGAGCTGTGGGTAACCGCTCGTACGGGATTCTAGAACCTGATACGACTAATACAAATGGCCGGCTACGAATATATGATTTCAATAAAGTAGCTCGCTGCAAAATTAAAAAAAGGAAGCTATAAAATTACAATTAACATGCTTACAAGTAACATTATTTACTTGTTGTTTGATGTGTGCGAGCAGTAGTATAAAAATGCCGAACTAGCCGTCTTCACAAATCAAGAAGCTGGCTTTTAAAAATTGGCGGCACACTTACCTGCAACACCTGATATAACATGAATACTCACTCAGACGTAACGAAGATGAAGAATAAAACCTCCCAACCCTCAAGTCTCCTCTATAACGGGCTTAACGCAATTACTATATTTATTGAGCCCACCCAAGAGAACAAACTGGTAAATTTATTCACCCAAAGGTTGAAATAAAACATTAGGAAAGATGCTACCGGAAACCACAAGACAGGGAGTGACCCCAGAAGCGCTCCCCTGATCTCGCCTAGGAAAATATTGGTAGTGATGGAAGTAGGGAAATGGAGTCGAGTTGCAAGGAAAGGGTTCTTGGTGGTGAGAGGGAATAAGCGACGCAGTTTTTCGGAAACCTATCCCAGTACAATCAGCTCGTCAGCTGCCACTGCGTATAGGAAATCCTCAGTGCCGTATCGTTTCCACGAATGTATGACGCCGTCGCCACCGTCTCATACATACCGAATAAACGGCGCGAAAATTGCCACGTGCGCTGCTGACTTCCCGCGTTTACTATGTTATCTGCGAAGCCTCGTCTACGATTCACAGCAAGCAATAGCGTGTGCTTTGATCACGAGGCTCCTGAAGGTAAATTTTCGGTTTTTACTCGAAGGCATGCGGTTATAAATGGATGTGATGTGCTTCACACTTATTTATTGAAACACGATTTGAACCAGCAGGAAAGTCATCAAGCAAACCAGTTATTTTATTTGCCTACGGCATTCATATTTCACCTGTTGAATCAGAAATAAAACTTGTCGTAATGGGAACGTTGTATGTTCTGAAATATGAAAGAAGAGCCAACGCAAACTTCATGATTGGTTTCTGTAGCCTAGCAAAATTAGATCAAGTTAAATGTGTACAAATGGGATAGCTACAGCACTCACCTCAATTCAATCAAGTTACCTAACTCTTTATATCTCCATCTTCTCTGAACATGCCGGTGTTCTGGGTGGAAAGAAGAAACAAAAGTACACTGTTTCTGCATCTAGCATCAAGAGCATTTTCACACGTAGCTGGCATAATACAACACGGAGACTGTTATCTGGTAAGTGCAAAATAATTTCTTCCATGTTTACTTATTCCTCGATCATTTTTCTTCCCTGTTCATTTTTGTTATTTCTGCTTTGACGTTCGCGCCTTCCTTAATTCTCCCTAAGTCATTTCCCCTTAAGGGAAAAGCAAATGTGTTTACGTAGGCCATGCAGATCGAAGGAAAGATTTACCAAAATGACCTATCCCATACAATGCGGACATCTGATTGTAGGCTCGGCGCTATCGAAGCCAGGCGTCACCACTAGCAGGAGCAGCTAAACCTGTCCTAAATCGTTTTGCGTTGCATTGATAACAATCCCTTCAGATAGTCCTGCTACTGGCGGACGGTCGAGAGACAATTTTCATGCTCTCCATTGCAAAGCTCTTTGCTACTTTCACCCCCAACGAATAGTCCCTAGCCCTAGAGAGCACTTTGCTCTTGGCGACTACGTGGCTGACTGGCGGCTACGTGGCGACTACGTGGCAGCGAAGGTTCTGGCGAGGAAGGACATCCCGTGGATCTCTATCACTGTCGGCTTCTTGTTTCCCGGATCAATCTCAAAATTCTGCTCTGTGTTCGACTTGTACTTGTATACTCGTAGGTAGAAATTTTTATCACCGTGATTTCGCGTGACGAGAATATTTGCAGCAATAAAAATTGACGCTCGACACTACGATGCAACAAGTCTGCAGCAGCTGGCTGTCAATCATCTAGCCGAACGGTGTGCTTCAAGTTTTCTACACATTGCTTTCAATGCGGCTGACCGCTTAGGTGGACCGTCGCGTTTTGCTCGCTTTGCTTTCGCTTCGGCCGATGGTATCAGTGAGCCTTGCGTCTTTCGCTCTCTTGCCACTGCCGTAGTAACATTAGCCATTGCAATATATACATAAGCCCGGAATTCGCAATTTCTTCGTTAGCGTTCGTCGCAAACACAAAACTACAACTCTAGTGTACCCCAGCAGCCCACTTACAGTCAGATTAACTCCTTCCCACAGATCCCTACGCTGTGTTACAGCAGCTGATTCTGCAGCCAGGGATCTCTCTAACAAGACGTCTCTTGTAGGGGATTAGATGAATGGAGACCTGCATTTCATTGGTAGGGACAGCTTAGAACACTATCAGATCAGTGGACGGAGGGGTTTGCTCCGACGAAAATTCATTGAGCAAGAAGGAAGTTTCGTAGTGCAAACAAATACTTAACCGTAGCCACGCACAATGCGCCAAATATACCCGGCTACATACAAAGCCTCATGATAATCTTACCAGGAATATAACTACTCATATCATATGCTATAAACCTGCGTGGAGAGCCCCGTATACCTGAGACCCAACGTTCGAGCAGTGAGAGAGACTGCTTCCCATGTCAAGCCTCACTCTCAGCACCAGGTCACCGCTTGAGCCTCTATGGCAGTTAAATTCGACACAATCCTCTCAAAGTTGAAGATCTTAGTATCAACAGTCTTGTTCTCTCATCCTCTGAGCGCAGTGCCGTGCATGAGGCTTTGAGCTGGTGCGCGGCGCCGATGGTGTGATGCAACAAGACAAGCCAGTTCACTTCCGCTCTCTCTGATATTTCAGTTGCGGCCCGCAATGGGAGTGCGAGGTGGGGGCTTGTAAAGTAGAAAAAAGATTCGCGAAGCTGCGAAAAGACAAGTGTGCCGAAAGAACTGAAAATATTATTCACGAATCTGGTCGTTTAATTTCGGACGTCCATGTAGGCACAGATGAACTCCCTGAGGACCTCGTGTATTGGGCTACGATGTTAAGTTCAAGTAGTTTATTTAGCGGTATATTTTAGCGAAAAGCGATGGGAAGCTTGGTGGCTGAAAAGCAGACCACTTCAATCAATCAATGGCCGGTTGGCCCACGTCGAGGCGTCCGGTGGCCACTGCCGCCCGTTGAACTCACTGCACCACACCTTTTTGGCCTTCGCAGCAGTCACTGGACAGCAAACTCTCATTTCTCCGCAATCGGGTTTTGTATTTTGGGAACCAAGTCTATGTTTTGACAGGTCCATGTGATGCGATATAGTGACGGTTATTTGTCGCATCAGAGACAGTTTTCCGCGTATAGTGTAGGGTGCGCTCTGCTTACTATGTGTGGGTGGTGCTGAAAACTTTATTTAGCGAGTGCCAAAAAAAGAAGAAAATTATGATACCGCCACTCCGTGGGTAGCCTTACGGCTGCTGGTAATGGCCTCCATGTCATGCCTGGCGGCGCCTTCCGCTGTCCAGGTTATAAGCCGTAGTGGAGCGTACGGCTGCGAGCTGGCCAAGATAGCCTCCTACAGCTGTGGGTTGTTTAGGTGCAAGGACAATTGGGGAGAAATTGCCAGACATGAATAAACAATGTGAGCATAGTGAGCTCGGGGATGGCTGCCGAGCGTGCATTGGGGTTAGATGGAGCCTGAGTGAATAAAATTAAGGAACGGCAAGACGGGCAGGAGAGAGGAAAGTGTGGTCCTGTAAATACCGGCATGTGCTCTGTTGGAGATTAAACAGGGACTTGTGAGGTGGGGAGGGATAGAGGGAGTTGCGGTGATGAAGGGTGATGTCATGGAAGGCGAGGAGGGAGCTTGATGCCTCATTTCCAGGGTGCCCCGCGTGAGCCGGAACCCAGAGGAGTTGAATAGGATGGGAAGGGGGGGGGAGAGTGCTCAAGAATACTTGAGAGCAGAAGAAGAGATTCGACCCTCCGCAAAGGTGCGGACTGCGGTCTTGGAGTCGCTAAAATATGAAACAGGCCGGAGAGGCGGCAATGGCGAGGGCAAATGCTGCTTCCTATTCGGCAGTGGAGGTGAGAGCAGCAATATTGGGGACGGAGAGAGGGGAATGTGTATGGGAGACGGTGGCCAGGGCGTATTCAGGGTGGCAAAGGTATGATGCCGCATTAACATACGCAGCGTCACAGTTTGGGCCGTATTGGCGCCAGAGAGTGGAGGCGCGGGCAGATCGGCGGGTGGCTTGATGCTCAGGGTGCATGTCTTCGGGAAAGGGGTTGACGTTGAGAATGGAGAAGATAGAGGATGGTAAGGGGCGGGTTACACAGGCATGGGACGTAGGGGTAAAGCAGAGGGAAGAGGGAAAGCCGGGCCCGGGGGGGGGGGGGGTACAATATAGGCGGTCGAGTTGTGCTGTGCGATGGGCCTCCACAAGTTCTGAAAGAGTATTGTGAACGCCCATCGCCAGCAGACGAGAAGTGGGTGTGGATGTGGAGAGCGCGATAGCCCACTTGTAGGCTTGGCGAATGAGACAGTTCACCTTGTCTTCCTTGGCACGAGCGAGAAAGAGATAGGGGAGTGAGTAGACAAGGCGGCTGAAAATAAAAACCAGTACAAAATGACGGATGGAAACTTGGGCGAGTCGGTAACGGTGATCCATGGAAAGTGAGAGTAGCGCAAAACGGGACAAAGGGACTGAGAAAGACAGACACTACACAGGCGCCTGTGTAGTGTCTGTCTTTCTCAGTCCCTTTGTCCCGTTTTGCGCTACTCTCACTTTCCAAAAATGACGGAGGCCGTGCTGGTGCATACCGTGGTACCGGTTACCAACATGCCTCATAAGCCGGACGGTCTTGTTGACGGTGGTAGTAAGGCGGGAAATGGCGGCAGTGTGCCATTGGATTGGAAAAGGAGACCGAGAACACGGCGGCGACCCCGTTTGCTCATCAATAGCGACGCTTACGGTAGATGACGAAGTGGGAATCGTCTTCGAGCTGGGAGTAGGAGCTGTATCTTGGATGGGGAGCAGGCCGGCCCGTCTGCGTTTATGATCGCTTTTCATAAAGCATACATTTCCCCGAAATACTTGTGGGTAGGCATTACACATCCATCATATCTTACTGAGTTCGTTTTGAATCACGCAGTAAGCTTATAAAGAAATTCCTCACGCGATATTTTTTTCTTTTTATTATTCTTTTGAGCACGATATTTTGTACGTATAAATTTTTTAACCATATACTCTTAATTTGGCCTAAAGGAGTTCGGCACCAGATACCACCTGTCAATGGCAACAGTAAATGGATGTCATCGTGGTTACCTCACGGCACAAATGCTAAAAACTGTCGATACCAGGGAAAAGTATGAGTTACCCTTCACTCATATTATTGATTTGCGCAGCTAACTGCAAATGTGTGTATGTGTTTGTGTGTGTGTGTTTTGTTCTCGCAATATAATGCAACAGGCAGGGAGTTTGATGAATTTCTAGCCATATATGATATTCTTGATATGACAAAGATATTATATAATAATGAGGACCGAACAAGGACAGCGCAGCTCCCTACAACTGTCGAAACATTGCGCAGCTGCAACAAGGAAGGAATTGTGCTACAGTGTTCTTAGGCAGCCGCTAAATTGGGTGTTCTCTTTTGGAGTAAGATGCATTGGCGAAGGCATGAAATAGAAACAAAAATGACACTGCGCCTGACTTGCCTCGAATCACCCGGTTCCAGTGGATCGAAACTCGAGCCAGAAATAATCACCCACAGAGGGCAGTGTCAATGGTTCAATGTAGCTTCTAAATACCTTGTTTATTGTAGCTCCAATCCCTCCGGCGTTTCCTTGGAGTGTCTCGCTGTAGTCGCCTAATTCCGTGTAATCATGGAGTTTGTAATGGTTGATGGAGAACCGAAAGCTGGAAAGAGGAGCAGAATATACCCTGTTTGTGACAAACATTGCAGTATTTATTGTCACACCACAAGCAAAGAACGGCGAAGATGCGGCGCTTTTATCACGTGGTACAGCACGGCATCGACCAGCACACACGGACATGCACGGGGCATGTCCTTCGCCATGGCCGGGTTGTAAGTCCCCTCAGCGCTTACTTACTTAGGTGAGGGTAATATAGATCTCTGCCGTGACCGACATAGGACAAAATAAAAACGGACAATCAAAAGCTTGAGGTCCGAGAGTCATAGCCCTTCTTTCGCTGTCTTTTACCCCGCCAATCATTATTGTAATTCCACGTTTCACATAGGTATATCAATCCACACCACTTCGACCAAGAAAATATAATTACAAATATTAATGAAGAGAAGACCTCAGCGTCGCCAGCACGGATGGGCATGGAAGCACCTCGACGACGATGATGCACTCACACGTAATCGTCTTCTTTGCGCAGCTTTCTGCTATCTTCCACTACTGCAATCATGGTGCGGAAACGCCTTTCAAAGCCAGAATCTACTACTCCAGTGAAAGGGCCATTGAATTGCCTGGACAAGTTCAGTTGATGTGTTGAATGCTACAGGTGGGATTAGCGTTGCTTATACTGCCGGCAATTGCTCCACCGTAGTGTCACTTATATGTTAATAATGACCTAAAACCTGCCGGATCTGCCCCGCTGTGCACACAGCCACTTACAATAGTACATATTCCACTCCCGCAGTCATCATCTATGCACACATTCACTCACTGTGGAACATAGTTCGCTCCAGAAGTCACCATCTATACACATATTCAGCCACAGTAGAGCATAGTCCACTCCGGAAGACACAATGTGCGCACACATTCAATCACAGTATACCATAGTCCGTTCCTGCTGTCACCACTTAGAGACAAGACCAGTGCCCTGCAGAAATGTTAAAAGAAGGCGTGCAGCCTCCCTTCTGCATGTCTGGTTTCCACTCGGTTAGACAATCTCCTGAACTCTACTGTGAAGGGTTCCTGTCTTCTTGAAGGAAGCGAACATCACATAGAGTCAAGCCTCAGCGACAGCAACATATCGAAAAACGGAGGGCTTAAAAGGGGGCTCCGAGGGGTTCTTCTTCTGTGGGCGTGGATGCACTTCGATGAGACGGTGATGCACTGAGACGTTGTCGTCTTCTTTCGCGCACGTTAGTCGTCCATATCCCTCTACTAAATGCTTTAAATCCGATGATCCATTTATTAGTTCCTGCCCTTGAACAATGGCAGCCTCATTTTGCTCGCACTTTTTCTTAATGTGTGGTCATGATGAAGTAAACCCGGGACCAAAAGAAAACGATATGAATGAATTGCCCCAAGTGATTAAAGAGACTAATGACAGATGCATCAGGATAGAAGCAAACCAAGCTAACTTATCCTAGACTATTACCGAAATCAAGCTGGAGCAGTCCTCACTCTCTAACACCATATCTGCAATAAATGAACGTTTAGCCAGTGTTGAGCAGCAAACCGCTTCCTTTGCAACCGGGCGGCTAGACATGAATGAAGCCCGAGGAAACGTTAACTCTCTAGGAAGGGAGTTAATGTGACGATAACTCCCCACTAAGGAAGCCTAGCAAAAGACAGTAGTCTGGAAAGCTGTAGACCCTCTCAAGTACACAATTGAGCGGACTACTGCATTGTTTAGTGCCAATTCATAGCACGTCTTGTTAAATAAAAATATTTATTGGACCCATGGCGATTCGAAGCAGCGGCAACGAAACATTGTTTTAAATTCAAATTGCGACACATCAACGAACCGATTTATTCATCAAAAATAGCCCATGTCATGTAGAACACATCAACAGAATGAATAAGAAACTAGGATATCACTGTTTCATATACTTTTCTAGCAACGCAGAAACTGGAAAATTTACAACAATATCACTCCCATTACCCTTCGATTATGCATTCACCTGCTTTCGTGATATCCGCCATAGACGATAACCGCTATCCTGTTACGCTTTCCTGCAATGTCGCCTTACCCTTCTCACTCTACTGCTGTAACCACCTGCCGGTTACTCATTCCTACCCCCGGGCAATTGCCAGCCTTTCATGGTAACCACCCTACGCGTTGTTCCCGCGGAGACCCCTCTCCGGTAACATGCTCCTCTGTTTTCGCCTGACCATCTTCTGTCGACGCTAAGCACCCTCCCGTTGCGCGTTCCTATGCCCTCGGTGTCTCGCGTATCTCCGCAAAGGTGTTGGTCATCCCGAGATCAATGAGCCGTTGGTTGGACGTCGTTATGGGGAGTTCGAGTGCGCGCTTATAGATTTTGCGAAGCATCACCTCTAGGGCGTTCTTGTCGCATTTCCGCAAAGCGAGATAGGGTGCCGAATAGAGGACCTGGCTGGTTGCGAATGTATCGGCCAGCCTCAGAGCGCCTTTGAATCGTAACCCCCCCCCCCCCCCCCCCCCCCGGTTGTTAGATACCCGGCGGATTATGCGGCCAGCCTGGTCTCCAAACTTATTTAAACAACCCATACTTACTTAAATAACTTACTTAAACTTGAATACATAAGTACTAAATTAAACAACCAATACTTGCGTTTGAACAAATCCTCAGCCGGCGGAAACCTCCTAAACAACCGGCACATTGCCTACACAGCGCATGCAGAGGAAGGAACCAAGGTTCCAGAAGTCTCGTTCACGCGCTAAAGGTCCAACCTCTGCCACAAAACATGACAAAGAAGACTCACGAGGCAGCGCGACAGAGTCTTCTACACGGATGCTGCTGGCCCACACCACGGGGGATGGTATACCGCCGCAGCAATCCATCAAAACACGTACAAAACAGGGACTCACTTTCCGTGCCCCATACATTACACACGCGGAGGAGGTCGCCATAGCACTCGCCGCTGCAGAACTATACTTCCGGGTTATCATTACCGACTCCCGGGAAGTCTGTCGAAATACACAACAAGGACGCATATCTGAACGCGCCTCCAAAATTTTACACAGATGCGAGTACCGGGGTCACCCGGCCATACGTGTCGTCATCTGGGCCTCAGCACATGCGGGACTAGAGGGAAACGAGGCTGCAGACGCCTCAGGCCGCGCGCTCAACCACAGGACATCGCTGTCTGATACACTCGCCGCCTGAGGTATCAGAAACTAATCCGGCTCTCACTTACAAAGAAATTATTCAGTTATAACAAACACAGCATAGGCGCTCTCATCCGCCTGCGAAAGGGGGAACCAAATGCGAGGAGAATTGGCTCCTGCGGATAAATTCGACCACCTGGAGATCTTTAATAACGTGCTCTGACATCGCACAGCACACGGGCGCCTTTTTAGTTGCGCTACCATCGAAACACGGGCGCCGCGGTCAAGTTGTTCGAACCCGGGTACTACGGCTTAGTAGAGAAGCGTATTGAACACTAAGCCCCCGCGGAGAGTTTTGTAGCGAAAGCTACACTAAGCTAGTCAGCTGACCATTGCGGGTAAGAGTCGCTAGTTACTACTGCGCATGCACTGTAACCATGGCAACTAGTTGCTCCGAGCCACAGGTGCCCCCCGCTCAGCCGCGCGCAGTCACCGCCGCTTCGCTAGTCTCTACAGCGCATGCGTCGCAACTATGGCAAGTGGTTGCACCGAGCCACAGCTGTTCCGCCACTCCGCTGCGCGCAGTCACCGCCGCTTCGCTAGTCACTACAGCGCATGCGCCGCAACCATGGCAACTAGTTGCACCGAGCCACAGCTGTTCCGCCGCTCCGCTGCGCGCAGTCACCGCCGCTTCGCTAGTCTCTACAGCGCATGCGCCGCAACCATGGCAACTAGTTGCACCGAGCCACAGCTGTTCCGCCGCTCCGCTGCGCGCAGTCACCGCCGCTTCCCTACTCTCTACAGCGCATGCGCCGCAACCATGGCAACTAGTTGCACCGAGCCACAGCTGTTCCGCCGCTCCGCTGCGCTCAGTTACCGCCGCTTCGCTAGTCTCTACAGCGCATGCGCCGCAACCATGGCAAGTAGTTGCACCGAGCTACAGGCGTTTCGCAGCTCCGACGCGCGTGGTCGCCGCCGTTTCGCCGCCGCCACCCTCCGCCGGCTGCGCCCTCTCGTAACGTATTCTGGCACCTCGCCGCGCGTTAAAGCTGTGCTGCGCACCGGAGCGCGGCGCACTCGCTAGCGGGAAAGCCATGGTAGGTGAAACGGCCGATGGTCGCGGTTATCGCGTGCGGCATCTACAGAGGCTACGGGAAGCTGGTTCGACCCATCACGAAGCCGTTGCTTGGCGTGAGGTTGCCCATCTACGTAGGAACAAAGCTCAGAGAGCTAAGCGTGCGGCGGAGACGCCTGCGTCTCCAAGGTAACCAAGCTAAGCCCGAAGCAAACCGAATATTAAATGTAGTTTTCGCTACGCATATCCAGGCTTCACCGAGTTGAACCGCCATAATTTTTTTTCGCGTAATAATGACCGCATTTTCGGCAACCTGGAACCGAAAGTGGGAGTAGTATGAGGGCGAGAAAGTTCTGCTCAAGCCTATCAAGGCCACGCAGCTGGTTCCTGATGCGAAGGTGATCTATGATGCACTAATTGTCCTAACATTGTAGGCGAATTCAAGCATATTTGCGCGCGATGAGATGTAAACACACTGATAGGGCAGACAAAACCACGCATTGCTATGTTAATAGCACTTGGAGACCCGATGATAGTATTGTTTACATAAAAAGGCTTCTTATAAAGCTGTTTTGCTTGTACTGACGCAGCGCGATATAAAAAGAGAAATTTCGATTAAATGCGCTCAGACCACGAAACTGCGCACAGAGGGGCGCTGTAACCAGCGTTCGCTCCTTCCGCATTCCTGAAGAGAACTGAGGGCGCATTTAGCTGCGAGTGTGGTCCGAAAAGCACAGCTGCTTTGTGTGATGACCCCCATAATGCGCAGGTCCACACGGGACGGAGAGGCAAAGAGACACCGTATGGCTCAGTTTAAACAAACAGGTATATTCAATAATTACACATGATTAAGATTATACATCAGAGGCTGGGGCGTCCGAGCTTACGTGCCGACGACTTCATGGGGGCGATGGAGTGGCTCCGGAGTTGGGCTCGAGCGGTTGCTGGCAGAAGCTGCACGCCGTCGGGCTTCGGCGCTGAAGGCCCTCTTGGCGAACGATGTCGTCCTGAGCGTGCTTCTTCCGTACTGCTTGTCCATTTTTATATCCTCTTCTCCACACTCCCTAGGGTGAGCACGCCCACGCCGGAGGGGAAGGAGGGGGGGCTAGGGCTTTCACTTGGGCGCACAAACATACCACCCCACTTATGGTCTCGCCCCCTTCACGTGTTGAGTCAGAGGGAAAGAATGTCTTCGCGGTAGCGCATAGCGTCGGCTGTGGTACGGCGCGCTCTGGACCGCTGACAGTTCCCTTGTCCTGGAATGTGCTCGGAAGGGCCGCCACTGGAACCGCCACGCCAATTGGGGAGGATAAAACCTGTTTCCCCGCGGCGGCGGCGGCGGGTCCGGTTGGGTCCGGTTGGGCTTAAACCCCTTCGTTCTGGTTGTCACTCTCAACGAGCATGGCTGGGTAATTGATGATGCCTGTCATCTGGGTCTCCGTCTACGCCGCGCCGTCGAACGTGGATCCTCGTAGCACACACAAGGAATGTACCTCGTAGCACACACAAGGAATGTACCTCGTAGCACACACAAGGAATGTACCTCGTAGCACACAAGGAATGTCACACTCGCTCACCCTCCAGAAGAATGTTCTCCGAACATTTGAGTCCACGCAGCTCCCCTTGTCTTTCTGAATCGCCTCGCACAGTGCGTCCGACAAAACACTTTTCGCTGCACTCAACACCACTGCACAACACCATATGCCTCCGCTGTCATAACTGGCGTCTCCAGGGGCAGCACTGATCTTCTTTTACAGATAAACATGAAACTCAGCACCCAAGCCTCTCCTTTATAGTCCAAACTGGACGAAATAAATTTACCACAGTTACAAAGGAGCTCCCACTTCCAGCACGATCACGGCACAGACAAAAATATAGATAACGAAAGG
This sequence comes from Amblyomma americanum, assembly GCF_052857255.1. Classification (NCBI taxonomy): domain Eukaryota; kingdom Metazoa; phylum Arthropoda; class Arachnida; order Ixodida; family Ixodidae; genus Amblyomma; species Amblyomma americanum. The sequence goes on from NC_135507.1 coordinate 44,077,476, forward strand.
AAGTAGGGCAGGTTCTGCATGCGCTCCGCATGCTCTCCTGTGAAGGTGTTACTTAATGACAGAAAGGTTTAACTACCAACTCCGATAACTTAACACATAAGCACATAGCAATGTTATGAGCTGTGGCATTACACAATTCTAACCAGTTCAAAACTCCGCTCTGTTTACGCCATTAGTCCGACTTAGCTTTACGATTTCGCAGCGGATATCGGCCTTCATGAGTCATACTAAGTAAGTCTGTGACCCTTTGTCTGCTTTGGGACTCGCGAGGGCTCGTGGCAGGAGCCTCTCCTGGCGTTATCTGCGCGGCAACCTCGCGCGCTTCTTCTTCTAGCAATGCATGAAGTAAATCCGGTGGCATTCCGGCCGTCACCTCTGGCGCCTGCCGAACAAATGCAGGAGAGGGCGTTTCTTGCGAACTATCTGCGCGCTCCGCTTCACTTCTGTCCCCATCAAAATCCGCGCTTTCCCTTTCCTCATTTCGTGAATACTGAACCGGTGCCGACTTGAGGCGATTTGCGTGTATCCTTATCAAGCGCCGGTTCACGTCTCGGACTCTGAAGTTTACCGGAGAAAGCTTCTCGACAACCTCGCACGGTCCTCTCCACTTCGTCTGGAACTTACGAGCTAGCCCAATCTGCCTTTGGCAGTTTTCAATGTACACGCTGTCCCCCACATTAAACGGCGCGTCTCTAGCACTGCGATCGTGCACCTCCTTCCTGCGCTTCGCCGCTTTCTTTAAGGCCTCCTTTGCGATGTCCCTCGCCACTTGCAAGCGCGATTCTAGCTCCACCTTATAGTCGTCCAGTGAAGCGTATGGGACACGACGGGGGCCCTCTGGCACTTCACTAGGCTGGTCCGGGTCTCGGCCGTAGAGAAGAAAGAATGGCGATTCGCCCGTGCTCTCGTGTGCTGCGGAATTGTAGGCAAACATTGCATACGGGAGCCACAAGTCCCAGTCCCGCTGGTCGCGCGAAACAAAATGCGACAGGAACCCGGCCACGGTTTGGTTCAGTCGCTCCACCGTGCCGTTGCAAGCCGGATGGTACGGTGTTGTCTGCTTCTTAGCGATCTTAAGCAGCTCGCAAACTCTCCTCATTAGCTGCGACACGAAGTTCGTTCCCCGATCTGTCAAGAGTTGCCTCGGGGGTCCATGTCGGAGCACGATCTGTTCGACAAATGCTCTTGCAACCGTGTCTGCCTTCTGATCTGGGAGTGCTACCGCTTCCGCGTATTTTGAAAGGTGATCGACAAATACTAAAATGTACTTGTTTCCGGAAGTGGTCGTGGGCAATGGGCCCATTATGTCCATACCTGTCCGCTCGAAGGGAGCCGAAACCTCAGAGAACGGCTGAATTGGAGCTGGTCTTCGTCCCTTGGGTGTTTTTCTTTCGAGACAGGAATGGCACTTCGCACAGTAGTCTCTAACATCCTGTCGCATGCCACTCCAAAAGTACAAACGCTCCACACGCCTGCGTGTCTTCGCTACGCCAAAATGACCGGCGCATGGCGCATCGTGAAACGCGCGAAGAACCCTTTCTGTCCACGACCGAGGTATGACGACTCTCTCCCAAGCGGTTTTCTCTGGTCTCCCTTTCCTGGTTGGCCTCGTGCGCCGACACAGGGTGCCGTCTTTGTCAATGAAATAACCTAGCTGTTCGGGGTGAGACGGTGCGCCCTCTAAGCTTTCGATTATTCGCTTCAGGTCAGGATCTTTGCACTGCTCTGTGCGTAATTCGGCGGGGTCGACTACGGGGACAAACTCATCTATAGCTGCCACGGCAGCTGTGCGGCTGAGTGCATCAGCATTCAGATGTGTCTTTCCTGACTTGTGCTCAACTTCAAAGCAGTATTCCTGCAGGTGTAGATTCCATCTAGCGAGTCACGAGCTAGGGTCCCTGACACTCATCACCCATTTCAGAGGATGGCAGTCTGTGACTAGCTTGAATTTGCGGCCGTAAAGGTAGCATCTGAAGTGCTTTACTGCCCAGACAACGGCGAGGCACTCCCTTTCCGTAGCTCCGTACTTTTGCTCTGTGGGGCTCAGCTGTCGGCTAGCAAAAGCAACGGGATGTTCTTTGCCCTCGATAACCTGAGATAGCACGGCACCAACTGCGAACTTTGACGCATATGTGGCCATAACGAAGGGCAAATTAAAATCCGGGTGGCGCAACAGCGGTGCACTCATTAGCTTCCTTTTCAGGGCCCCAAAAGCATTCTCCGCGTTTTCGTCCCAGCGAAAGGCGACATTTTTGGCTGTTAAGGCGGTGAGCGGCTTAGCGAGCTTGGCGAACTCCTCTATGTGCCTTCGGTAGTAACCGATCAGGCCGAGAAACTGCCGGACCTGGCGGACGCTAGTCGGGGATGGAAAATCCGAGACACACCTTAGTTTCTCAGGGTCCGGTCGCACGCCGTCAGCTGAAACAACGTGCCCGAGGTATTTCACCTCGTTTTTGAGAAATTGGCACTTAGAGGGCTTCAGCTTGAGACCCGCTCCTCTTAGTCGCACCAAAACCTGCTCAATATCGCGCAAATGGTTCTCAAAACTGTCACTGTATATGATAATGTCATCCATATACACGAAGCACAGCCTCCCCAGAAGACCTGCCAGGATAACATCAGCGGTTCTCTGCCAGACAGCAGGGCTGTTGGCCAGACCCATCGGCATTCTTTTCCATTCATAGTGCCCTGAGGGCGTGTTGAATGCCGTTTTCTCGGAATCTGCCGGATCCATTGCTATCTGCCAGAATCCCGCCGCCATGTCCACTACCGTGAAGTACCTGGCAGAGCCCAGCTGAGAAAGCGTCTCCTGTATATTGGGGATGGGGTATGGATCGATGCGAGTTACGGCATTTAGTTTGCGGTAGTCCACTACCAATCGATACGAGCCATCTGGCTTTTCCACCAATAGTGCTGGTGCTCCCCAGCGTGACTTTGAGTGTTCGACAATGCCGCGATCAATCAGGTCCTGCACCTGCCGCTCCATCTCCCCACGTTGGGAGTAAGGAATCCTGTACGCACGCTGGTAAACGGGCGATGAAGTGCCGGTTTCTATCCTGTGCTTTATAACGCCACAGCAGCCCAAATCCAGGTTGGACGCGGCGAATACCTCCGAGTAGTCGTTCAGCAAACCAGCCAGAGCCTCCCTCTCCCTGGATTTTACGTGAGAAAGATCGAACGACACTTTGGAGCAGCCGAAGGACTAGCATGCTCTACAGTTGCGAGTACCGTATCGGTGGGCTCACGTTGCTCTATCGCAGAGGTGAAGAAAGCCAATGTTTTGTTCTTGGGAAGGCTCAGTGGCTGCTGGCTACAGTTAACCACCCGTAGGGGCACTCTGCGGGCGTCATTAACTGTCACGAGGCACGCGGCTGCCTTCAGGCCATTGCTGAGAGTGTCGACCGGCTCAAGCACTCCCACGGCGCCGCTCTCTACATCTGAAGGCACAAACGCGTACAAAATGTGCTCCGACCAAGGAAGGACGACCGCCTCCTCGACCAGCCGGACGGCAACCCGCGAATATACCTTCTCCAATGATCCCACTGTTTGACGGGTGTCAATATCGGTAATGCGAATCTCAGCCCCTCTCCTGTTCAAAAACGGAACTTTTGAGCCGCCCGCATTAACCTCTTCCTCAGAGAATGAGACTACTACCTTCCCTTTTCTCAAAAAATCCTGCCCTAATATACCTGACACTCCGTTTGGCAGAGACACCGTGTCCGGGCATACGTAGCAGGGGTGCTCCAATGCAATTCCGCCGAGAGAGAAGTGTAACCGGTAGAGTCCACTTATGCCAAGAGGATCCCCCGTTATGCCTACAAATTTGGTTGCCATGCCACCAGACGCTTCCAACACCTCGCGGTCCCCCTTCCTTCGAAGCGTGTTAAAACTGTTCTCCTTAAGCAATGTCACCTTTGACCCCGTATCTATCAACAATTCCATGCAACAACCATTTAACTTGCAACGCACAACAGGGCATGCCTCGTCGGCCACACAAACTACCACCACCTCATCATCCACTGCTCCCTCCCCACGCTCCTCAGGCTGGGGAGGACTAACTAGTTTTTTGTCTCGGTATCTGGAGCCCCGCTGTAGGCTTGCTTAGGGCGTGTCTCGCCTGCTTCTCTTTGTGGCTCCCCACGGCGCACGTTTTGGCAGAACCTGGCGATGTGTCCGCGACCCTGGCAAGCGAAGCATACGATTTCTTCAAAATCTCGCATACCGCGCCTGTAGCTTTGTGGCGGTCTCCGGTTTCCAGCGAATGGGCGCTGTTGAGCGCGTGCTTCAACCTGGCGTTCTACCTGCTGAGATAGCAGCTGTTCCAAGCGATCTAACCGCTCTGTCAAGAGAGCAACCTCAGGGTTGAGCACCGCTCTCTCTATGACGCGTACTCTCGCTGCGGCTGTCGTTAACGCCTCATTTCGTTCCTCATCCAATGCGGCCTCCACGGCTTGGTCGAAATTGCTTGGCTTGCGCGAGAGCACGAACCGGCGCACGGGGTCTTGCAGACCAGCCACGAACAAAGCGGTCATTTCCTCTTTAAGTAGATCCTCCGCGTATTTCTTCCTTAGCTGGTATCCTTCCTCCTCCCTGCTTAACGTATCGCGTGCTAGGCGCTGAAGCCGCGACGCAAATGTTCGCACGTCCTCCCCTACCATCTGTCCGGCGTCACGGAACCTCTGTACCCGCACGTGACGTGGTTCAGTGTCGAAATGCTCAAACGCGAGCTTCTTAAATTCCGCAAATGATTTTGTGGATTTTACTTTTTCGTCTCGCCATGCAAAATCATGAGCAGCTCCTGCCATCTTACACCTCGCCATTCCCAGCATTTGAGCATCGGACCATCCCCCCATTTTCCCAATCTCTTCTAGCATGGAAAAGAAATCGCAGATTGGAACCCCTGTCTAATCTCCTGTAAACGTCGGAATGACGCTTCCTAATGCCAGCATGCTTGCTCCGAGCGACGGCTGTGGAGTGGGAGCTCCCTCAGATAAAGACATTTTTTTTTTCAAGCCCTCCGGTGCCTCAAGCCTCTCAAATGGGGGTAAACGTCCCACAATCAGTCCCGTGATTCCCTTTTGATTACAATTTTGAAGTCATGAATGTCGCAGCATTCAGAGGACATTTGCTTTTGAGACCCCACTTCTGACACCAGTGTGATGACCCCCATAATGCGCAGGTCCACACGGGACGGAGAGGCAAAGAGACACCGTATGGCTCAGTTTAAACAAACAGGTATATTCAATAAATACACATGATTAAGATTATACATCAGAGGCTGGGGCGTCCGAGCTTACGTGCCGACGACTTCATGGGGGCGATGGAGTGGCTCCGGAGTTGGGCTCGAGCGGTTGCTGGCAGAAGCTGCACGCCGTCGGGCTTCGGCGCTGAAGGCCCTCTTGGCGAACGATGTCGTCCTGAGCGTGCTTCTTCCGTACTGCTTGTCCATTTTTATATCCTCTTCTCCACACTCCCTAGGGTGAGCACGCCCACGCCGGAGGGGAAGGAGGGGGGGGCTAGGGCTTTCACTTGGGCGCACAAACATACCACCCCACTTATGGTCTCGCCCCCTTCACGTGTTGAGTCAGAGGGAAAGAATGTTCTCTTCGCGGTAGCGCATAGCGTCGGCTGTGGTACAGCGCGCTCTGGATCGCTGACAGTTCCCTTGTCCTGGAATGTGCTCGGAAGGGCCGCCACTGGAACCGCCACGCCAATTGGGGAGGATAAAGCCTCTTTCCCCGCGGCGGCGGCGGCGGGTCCGGTTGGGTCCGGTTGGGCTTAAACCCCTTCGTTCTGGTTGTCACTCTCAACGAGCATGGCTGGGTAATTGATGATGCCTGTCATCTGGGTCTCCGTCTACGCCGCGCCGTCGAACGTGGATCCTCGTAGCACACACAAGGAATGTACCTCGTAGCACACACAAGGAATGTACCTCGTAGCACACACAAGGAATGTACCTCGTAGCACACAAGGAATGTCACATTTGCATGTTCCGCACTTTAGTGCCCAGCGCTCCATGTAATTTTCCTGGATAAGCCAATTCAGCTACCGCATTCAGTGAATGAGGGGAGCAGTGCCAGTTTTATTGAGCGATGTTGGACATAATCATCCACAGCGCATTCAAGATGGCAAATATTGGCACTAGTATGGTTGCACGTATCTTTCGTTTCCAGTATGAGGCTCTTTCTAATAAATTGGGAAAATGTGCTCCTATTTTAGAGCCAATGCGTCCCTCAGTACTTTCGCGTGCTTTATTCGCGACGAAAGGCTTCTTTTCTATGAAGGAATATACTTAAAGTCCTCCCTAAGTGTTACTGAGAAGCATGTCTAGAATCAACCCCAGGGAACACCGCACCTTGTCATGCTCGGGTGCAGTCTGCTTACGCGTATTGAAGATCGCCAGACGCTAATTTTCTACTGTAGTGATTACAAGCAGATATGCCGTAATTACCGGTATAGCCTCTTAGCTGCTTCACTTAAATGTACTCTGTTCATCCTAGCTCAGAATTACCCACAATCACGTGGATGCAACATCGCCACAGCTCTCTAATGACTAAAGTAAAATCGCGATGCTCCAACCGACCACACTCTGAGCAATTTTTGATGTGTTCTCGCGTCAGTTTGGCACATAAGGTGGCCCGGCGTTCTACTATGCTGTTGCAGATAAAATATTAACAGGGGCATGAAATTAATCCAGAGCCCTCACTGCGGCACCTCGTGACATTCTGACTGAATCCTATATGTCTTTGATTGCATTTTGGAATACAGCAGACGCTCTGATGAGAACAGTCTTGACAAGAATCAGTTCCCTTTAGGACTCGTCTTCGACATTTTTGAGCCAATTGGTGATGTACAAAAACTCTTCGGACAGTTACCACAGCGGAACGCGGTATTCAACGATAGCTGTTGAGGTATTTTTATTTATGGCTGCAAAGAATGTCAGTGTTACACAGCAGTCTCTGTTTTAAATTTTCCTGAAACACTCCTTCGTCTGGGACTTCTTTTGTCCACTCTTGGAAGCTTAGGACCCTACCACCAAGAGCCTCTGTTCGGGCGGCGCGTTTCTGACGAGTCATTGCTGACAAAATTTGCTATATCTCTCTGCTTTTTCCACACCCTCTCTCTGTTCCACAGTACCCACTCCCCGGATAGTTGCCGTAGTAGCCGCCTTGGTGTTTCGCGTTCGTACGCACGCGCCATATACTCCTCCTTCCAAGGTATTCACGTCCGATTGGGTCCCATGGCAGGGACCTTCCGTTCGCGCCTATCTTCAATTACCACTTCCCCAACACCCAAACCGATAAGCAGTGGATGCGAACTGATAAGCAATGGAGGATTGTCACTGCCTCAACAGTGTAATTCTCGGTTCCAGGGGACAGGATGTGCGCCACATAAACACGTGAGGTCCGGACAGCAAGGAGGAGAATGGAGATGATCCCACCATAGGATTGCTGCGCCTCGTGAATTCAGAAGCACGCACTCTGATTGATTCAATGTGTCCAGCACTACACCTCTCCGCGCAACAGAGCAGAGATAAAGCCAGGTGTGATGCAGGGCATTAAAATCCCCGATAATCAGAACAGGGGGTCCTGGGTATGTGCAGCGCCACAACACCTACAGAGTACACAAGGTATACAACAGCTTGGTTTCAGATATGTTATACGCGCTTTGATATTGACGTCCCTACGGCATGGCGGCACCAAACTAAATTAAATCGACGAACAAAGTTGAATTTGCGCTTTTGTGCGCGGCAGATAGTGTTATTTGATTTGTGGACTGCGCCAACAGACATAATCACCACAGGACAGCATTCAACACATTCTTCGTGTTATCGCAGCGGTGGTCTTAAGGTAGAGTAGGCGTTCCGCAATCGGGAAAGGCTGCGGTTCGATCCTCAGGGCTGTCGTACACTCAACGGTTTCTGATAAGAAAAAACTTTCTCCCCGCTTGATGCTTTGCTTCCTCAGCGAATAAATTCTTTGGAAAAGGCACTTCGGCCAATACCATCCACATTTTCTTCCACGGACCGCCAAGCCTCGAAGTGCCTTAATCCGCCTTGTCGAGTAAAGACTATTGCCATTTTTAGAGCAAAGATAGAAAGCGGAAGATGTATTCAGACTTGTCCACGACAGCTGTGTTACCCTGCACTGAATTTATTTCGTAGGTATGCTTTCTATGACAGTTCAACCTAAAACTCTGTAGATACACCTCTGTTACACCATTCGAACTTAACTCGCAGTCAAAACCCTCCAGCGAAAAAGATGAGGAATACCACACCTTTACAACTTGGGTTATTTAAAGCGACTTTGCCTCCCCAAAATGGCGCAGAGGGACTTAAGGAACGTCTTGAAAGCGCATGCCCCTCAGGAAGCCGTGCCCAGTACACTTGTATGGATTTTTGCCCATGTGAGTTCTCTTGTGGTTTTTGAACGAATACCTCTCGGAGCTAAGGCGGACAGCCAACCAATAGGCCGCAACCTAACTTCTAAATTTGATCTTATTTGTTCCTCTGACGCAAAGCCGCGTCCAAGTAGGGGACATTGAACGGCAGCGGTACGTTAACATGAATGGCGCTTCATCCGACAGTCGTCTGCCACTTGCAACTTCTTCGTTTGTTACTGATTTTCACGTAATCACAATATCTTTAAACGAGATGAAAGTTCCTTAAACCCAAGGCCCGTAAAGTAAGCAGAGCATTAACGTCTTTTTTTCCCCACTTTCTAAGCTAAAATAGGAGATTAATTCCACTGAAAACCGTTTCGGCTCCTTGTTTGTTTGAACCCTTCTCACTTCTTGAGCGTCACAAAGTGACCTTTACCAAACGGGTATAATTGCAGTCTTGCTTTTTGTACATCTCCACTGTTTTTTTCTTTAAATGTCATGCATGCGCCGACTGATCTTGACATTCAGGTGCGAGCGCAAGGGCAAAGGTGACGAGATCAAGCTGCTGGCGCAGAAATCACTGACCTGCGAACGTCATTATTTTTCTTCATGTACGCGCCTCCACTCAGCGTAAAAAATTTGGCTTACTGCTTATTTATCCGCCTTCCTCATTGACGTATTCATTCGATACACTGTTATACATGGAATGAATCTGCTAGACCGCTTGACTGGTTATAAATGCATAAGCTTGGAAGAAAAAAAAAACACTGGTGATTGCTGGGTGGTTAGCAAACGCAAAGTGGTACGTGAACCTGAGAGGCACAAAGGTGCTGCGATTCGACGGTTTATTGCTGAGAGAAAAATAAGCAGAATAAAACGAACAGGAGCAACAGGAAAATTAACTGACTTGCAATAATTAATTTTGCATCATGAAAAATTAAAAGGGTATTGCGTGAACCTAGATAATGATAAAGGTCAGAAATTGAAGGTTTTTGTGTGTAAAAGAAGTATCATACATGAAACATTCTTCTATTCATCGAGTCTTCAAGAGATGAAAGCCCTTCTAAACTTGGAAAACAAACAAAAACAAAACAGATTGCTCTTTAGACAAACGCAGCTGAAAAAATGAAGCATTCTGGTGTTTTTGATGTGGATTGAAATGACATTCAAACGTACATGTCATTGCTGCAGGTGCAGGATTGCGTATGACACATGCGAATTGTTTTTCTACCCCCATGCGTTTAATAATAATAATTGGTTTTGGGGGAAAGGAAATGGCGCAGTATCTCTCTCATATATCGTTGGACTCCTGAACCGCGCCGTAAGGGAAGGGATAAAGGAGGGAGTGAAAGAAGAATGGAAGAAAGAGGTGCCATAGTGGAGGGCTCCGGAATAATTTCGACCACCTGGGGATCTTTAACGTGCCCTGACATCGCACAGCACACGGGCGACTTAGCGTTTTTCCTCCATCGAAACGCAGCCGCCGCGGTCGGGGTCGAATCCGGGAACTCCGGATCAGTAGTCCAGCGCCCTAACCACTGAGCCACCGCGGCGGGTGTATGCGTTTTGTGGAGAGTTACTTTTAAGCAACCTCACGTGAACAATCATTATATTAACTGCCACTGGCAACGGTGGACAGCTTGGTCACAATATGGTCGGCAGGTTGTGATGACGCGAGTTCCGTAACCTAGGTGGCCCAGGTAGGTTGTCGGAAAGGCCGGGTTATCTGGCCGCTCCAGCTGCGAGGCTTGAAACGGTCGCCAATGTCGACGCCAACGCCAGCCAATTTTTTTCTTCATAAGGCTACTAACGCTTTCGCGTTAACAGCTGCAGAGCATGCACCAGGCTCAACTTAGGCTTTTATCGGATGTTGTGCTCGAGTGGTTATGGCGTTCGGCTGCTGCCCCGTAAAACGCGGGTTCGATCCCGGCGGTGGCGGCGGTCGCATTTTGATGGAGGCTAAAAAGCCCGCGAGTGCTACGCGATGTCGGTACACTATAGGGAACCCCATGTGGTGGAAATTATCCGGAGCCCTCCACTACGGCATCTCTCATAGCCTGATTTGCTTTGGGACGATAAACCCCCATAAACCATAAAGTAATAAACATAAAAACTATCATTCTAAGATGGCGGTTGTTGATGAAAAGATCAAATTGCTCTCAAAAATAAAATTACGAATTTGTGGAACATTATGTCTGCAGAAAATTGACCTTCCATCTTATTATTTTTTATAATTTTACTAGTTGCCTGCGGCATGCCCCGCATGAAATCTATGCATAGAAGAATGCTCATCTCTTGGCATAAATCATGTAAATTCGAGCACGGTTGGTAACAATCAATTTCAAGGTACGATAAAATCGATGGATGTCTGTTTCGCTCTGAAGGAAGCCTTTATCTTGGGAAACAAGTGACGAAAGCTTTACTTGACTCCTACTGATTAGACATGATTTTCGAATCAGCTTCTTAGCAAAATAAGAAGTGCCAATTCTTTGTTTGAAAGGACAAGTACGCTTGTAAATCGTTTAATAAGGCTTGTCTTGCGGAAAGTAGAACTAACCTACAAAAACACCTCCAATTTTTCTTCGTGACCAGGAGCTACACTATATGACATAGGATTTGTCTTACGTTGGTCTACCATGCCTATTAATAGTTACAAACTTGCGCTGGGCGAGATCGCCCTAAGGTTAGACGAGAAAAAAGTACTGCATGTACTGGAAACGGTAAATTTCTGTTTAATTATAGCATTCCTATATGTAATTTGCTTTCATTAATTAAAGTTTTATGGCATGAACGCACTTCGAAAATATTTACATTAAATTAGAGTGCTTTCAGCTGTTACCGGAAAGTGAGAAATCACATGCTGCATGATAGACTTACCGAATAAAGTTCTGAACATTTTGCACAAGGCTATTGTTGTGCGCCGCTTTGAGTACGAGACATAAACTCAACTGGCATCTTTGCTACACACCCCTGTTGGTCACATATTAGCTCATTAGTGCAACAAAATTACAATGCAGGAGCGGAGGGTCGAAAAGACGGCATCGCAAGTGAGCAAACCTCTCGAATTAATGTGCACGGCATCTTTCCTTCTAAATGAAAAATTAAACATTAACCAAATATATATTATTGGTATGCTACCCGCAATAACTACAACTACAACTCATCTTGGTTTCAACCTTCCATTTTTACCATTGCTATTTCTGTAGCAAATACGCTGGTTTGCACTTGAAGAGACTGTGACGCAAAAAAATTGATTCAGGCAGATCGAAATGTTCAATCCAATTTGCCCTCCGACGCGGGGACATTATATAAAGCTAGCCAAATGAGTGTAGAGCAAAATGGCAAAATAAGTTAGCGATAGATTTGTGTACACCAACTATATCATCATGATCTCATTCATTTTTTTATACAACTATAAAAATTCAACAATGACGAAGCAGAAGCATCGAAGTTTTCTCCTGTGCAGTTGTGAACAGAAGTGTGGTTCAAGTTCAGCTTGAGATTCCATCAGGAGTAAACAGGATAATTTTACTGCCTGCATTATGCCTAGCCTAATATTATCCGGTGGCTGTGAATATTTTTTTAAGCATAGGTCTTCGCCATAGACACATTTGTGTTGCACTATGCAAACATAGCAAGCTTTTTGCCTTTAGGAAAATGCAATATTTGTTCTCTTGAGAAGGAGGTTGAGCAAGGTTGTTTACGAGGATGCCGTGGTCGCCATTAGCGTCAGCCAAGCAAGAATGTCTACTTCTGCCGTGTGTTTGTGACCAGAAATGCCATTATGCGGGAATATATAAGAACATATTTAGCGAACGTAATGTAACCAGCGTCTACTGACTTAAAATTGACGATAAATAGATGAATTAGTTATGATACACACAATGAAACAGCTTTTATTTGTGATAATAACGAAATATTAGAATAACTACAAAGCCGCAACCTATAGGTCTTACTCTGCGGACTCGCGAGCAAGTATGGCTGGTTTCTCACCAGTTCTATATGTTGTCAGGAGGGTGCTTGTACTGACACAACACACAAGAAATTTTTAAGTGGCGTTCTAAAGAGACAGGCGACCAGAGGAACCATGTTCCCAACTAGTCGCACGTTATAAAGAGGATAATAACACCTGAACTTTATTTCAGTTCGGATAGCCGCTTCTATAAATTAATATCTTCTGGACCGCCTTCCTATTGTGAGAACAACAAAATTGTTCACGTCCTTGTTATCAGTGTCACTGGACAGCTGCCCTTATATTTTAAAGTGTTTTTTTAACTGTTTACGCGTCCTCACTTCTCTTGTTCTTCTGAAGGAAACCTTTATAATCCTTATTATATAGCTACGCCTCCTCGACCTATCTTCAAATTTTGTTGAAATAAGCGCTCAAGTCCTTAGACGCTGGTCTTTGTTGGTCAGTGACTTTGGCGCTTGACGTCAGTCTAACTACTTTCGAAACGGCCGGATAAAAAGGAACAGATAGGTTAAAAGTGACGTCCTATGATGGGACGCTACCACACAAAGTTAGTTGTGCATATTAGTCTTGGAACACATTTGCTGCTCGAACGGTTTTGACATTCATACATGGTTACGTTATATTATTGTGCGCTACTGAAGAGCACAGTTGCTCGGCTGCAGTCGGACGCCAATGCGTCGAGCGCGTTTTAAGATGCGAAATGTGAACACAATACGACGACATGAAGCTTTTTGACGTTGACATGAATGATTGACAATGTCAGCAAAAATAATTACTCTGACCATGACGATTGTGACGGCATACGCGATGACAAATTCGTATTCGGCCTTCAATCTAGCTTGCTGCCATCCCGTTTAGGTCGCCAAAAAAGTAGAGTTCATTAGGTGCACTCTCATACCATTTCACTTTTCAATTTTTTTCTGGAAAAAGCCATGGTTCAAAAGTAGCTACTGCAAGTCACATGGCCAGTAAAGCTGTTATATATACGAGCCATACTTCGTGGACAGTACAACTTTCGTACTTGCCAGCTACCTGCTGATATTCCGGAAGAATGAACTTTCTCATCATAGCCTTCGTTCTCCCTCTCAGTGTCACCGCTCTTCGCCCGAGTCCTACCCTGGATGACCTTTACGAGGTGAGCAATATCATATTATATGTTAGACCGTGTGGCTTGTGCCGTGTAGCTTGTGCCAAATCTTACGTGACGAGTAGGAATGAAGATTTGAATGTGCAAGGCGAACAAGTTACATGTAACTTCATTCATATCATCTAGTGCAAAAATTTTGAGATATGGCCCAGAGGCTGAATGCAGCCTGCTAGGCCTTGTTGTTTGTAGCTTTGTGCTTTAGAGTGCATATTCATATGTTGTCACGGTAATAAATATTTCTTCATTGTTTTAGTGCCTGTACGAAATATCATGCTTTAGCCCTGATAATTTGCTCAACGCATTTAACTTCCACTTCAGCGGCTAGATACAGTTAGAACTCTTAGTTTAGGGGAAAGCCTGGGTTTTAGGTGACTCTCGCATATCGAAAAATTTTCTTAGATTCGTGTGAAGCCTGAGATTTACCCGAGACTGCACTTGCAAAAAAGCATAATTTTCCAAAGCAAGAACCTTGAAAATGCGAGAAGAATTCAGTCGCCGGTTTTTATTTGTTGTAGAGCAGTGTTTTCTATTACGTTACGAAGATTGTAAACCTTCCTTACCGCAAATTATTCACGACATACCGTAATCTGTGGATACGCTTCAAAAGTGCGTTTCGGAAGCGATAGGTAACAGCGCAGGAAATGGCGGGACCTTTTATTGACATTATAGCAGATGCCAATTTCCACGCGAATGGCATGCTGCTCCAAAGTTTTTGAAAGTTTCATACGGGTTCTATCGGTTTGTATGTTTCTGGAGTGTACCAACGCGGAAATGCAGCTCACGGACATGGAATTGTGAGCGAATAAATAATTACGTAAGTAAAAAAAGAAGAAAGGAAAGAAAGAAAGAAAAGTAAGAAAAAACGAAAGCGGACGAAAGACAAGAAAGCAAATGCAAACAAACATTAACGGGGTGTGGCTTCGAGAGAGGCGTGGTTTGGCTTCAAAAAACAGGAACCACTGATTTCCTTCGTCTCAGCGGTTAAGGCTTTCAAACTGTGCGCATAGAGGCGGGATGAGTTTCGCAACGGCAGCTTTGAGAGATTGCGGGCGTGTTTAAGGCGTAGCTACTCATCGCAGGCAAGAATCTTCAGGTTTGGTGAGCGTTTACCCTGGATCTTTTTTGTTCTAGTAAGATTAGCACTAAATCACAGACATTTGTTTGTTTTGTTTGCTTTCAATATGTTTACAAGTATTTAACTTTTCTTCAGGCCGTGGACACCGATGAGAGAATTTGGACTGTACGCCGAAGTTTCATCCGCCAAACTGAACATCAGAACCATACCTGTGTTTACAGTTGGAAGTTCTCTTTATTCGGAAACAGATACCAGTTTGGCCAATATTATATGGTTGGCCCAAAATGGTGAGGTTGTCTTAATGATATGTTCTTTCCAGAAGTGAACTAAGCGAGGAGCCAGGAATGAAATACAAAGCGCTTTTTAAACAATCGTGGTATGAAGCACTTGTAGGACGAAAGTTAATACTTTATTTTATCCTTACTTTTCCTTTTTGTCCTTAAAATCATCGAGGCATATAGTAAGAACACACTACATTAATGTGAATTCTGCGCGGGCGCGCTAATTTGCATACTTTAAAATAATTATGCGCCCTTAGCATATATTTGTATTATGGAAAGTTTTAATTCACTTTTGGAGTTGCATTGCATTGCACCATGATGGCGTTCAAAGGTCTTAACTAAAGTGCCTAAAATCCTTATGAATACAACGTCCAGCCACAATATTTCAGGAAGGCATGTGCACAGAAATAAAATGCATGAGCAGAGCTCACAGCATCGTAATGGCTTGGGTTGAATGGACGGTTATAAAGCCGACGTACAATCATATAGACGCCCGCGGGCTAGATACATAGGTATATGATAGAAAAAACAATGACTGGTGCGTTGCTATTGTTTCCTGGCAGAAGCCAGGAAAGGCTGGGAATTCGAGTAAAACAATACAGACGCAAATAATTCATGTAGGACGAAGAACTCGAGGCTTCTCAATCTTGAATTCTCCTGCAGCGCAACTTTTGTCCCCTGAAACCGTTTGGCAAGGCGTCACGTAGAAAAATGCTGCATAGGACGTCAGCATGATAGAAAATGTCGTAGCTCTCATCTGTAATCCATAAACATGATCGTTCGCCACTGCCGATGAACTGGTTGGACCGAACGGTCTAACTCCTGTCAAAGGGCTTAGTGGTGTTTTCGGTAATTCGCACCATGTGCTCGCTAGGTGCTCTGCTCGTAGACTATCTATAAGAACAGTTTGAATTGAATGTCTTGTCTAGAAAGAAGACGTAAAAGTAATAAATCTTCTCTAGTTTTGTTCTTCATTTTTCAATATTAGATATCTTCAACCTACTGAGTGCTACCTCCATCCATCTACGTCTTAGTGGCAAGCTTAGTGGACTTGAAGTTCATCTGCACCCCAGCTTAGGGTTTTTCTGTTGCTGTGAAAACAGGGCACAGCTATTAAGAACCAAAGTTTTGTCCGGGGAGCTATATTTACTATTGATCCGGAAGATACAGCCTCCATTGTCCGATATAGCAAGGTGCCTGTCCTTTTCATCCAACCAGTCAGCAACGTTCTTGACAATAGCGTGCATATGTTATCGGGACGAAGACGGCTTGGTGACGAAATGTAAAGCCTTGCTGCACGATTCTTTCCACTTTACTCGGAAGAATCGGGTAACAAAGAATTGCGACAGCCTTGTTCATAGAGGGGTTCTGGGTTACCGTCATATGTCGACTGCCCCTCGCTTTTAGCCAAATGAGGTCAGTTGCTTTCGATATGATCCGCCTGTACCTTTGATACAGGCGCCTGATGAATACAGTCAGTACCACTGCAAACGACACTCTTAATCGTACTTGAGCCGAATGTGGAGCCAGTGTTCGGTTCTGAGGATTGATAACCTGTCTTGGGTGACCAGATCAGGCTTGCACAAATCCAGATAAGGGTCGAAGATAAATTTGCAACAGTGTCTTCTTGCAACAAAGGAAAGCATGCGGGGATGGCATGTCGTTATAGAGAAGGTTTTCGCAAATGATGAGTTGATTGTACAAGAATATATAGACTGAAAGTGCCCAAACGAGAAAAAAAAATGGCAGGTCAGAAATACACTTCGGTCTGCCTGGACAACGTTAACATTAACTGTGCCACGCAGAAACACACATGGTAACCAGGACAAGAACTTCAGGGTAGTTTAAATGATTTTATAAAATTGGATGCTCAAGAATTTCAATATGTGAAGCTTCTAGCTAAACCATGCCATTGCACTAACATCTTAAATGATGACGCAATCGTCGATAGAGACAGCAACGACTTTCATGCCTGTCACTGCGTTGGAGAAGCGCGGGGCAAGTTCTTATGACGTCATTGTTGCCGAAATTTTAGATGTCCATTGCCTTCACCCACATGCTGCCGTCTATCATCTAATGCCGCCAAGCAGTGCTTCGTAGCCTTTACCTCCGGCGGTGTTTGTTTTCTTCCTTGAAACAACTGACTGTTTCATGGCTGGAAACATAGAACCGCCGTTGGCGACATCTTCACTGCTGTCTCTGCTCTGCGGTGTGCACTGCAGAGAAACCTGAACGCCGATGTGGCTTTATTCGGCGAATACGCCGCCATTTCAAAAGCCAGGACAAACAAGATTTCGCATGCTTTACTTGTAATCTTCACACATTGGGTCGTTTTAAACAAATCGAATTTTAAAACCTCTTCACGCCCCGCCGCGGTGGCTCAGTGGTTAGGGCGCTCGACTACTGATCCGGAGTTCCCGGGTTCGAACCCGACCGCGGCGGCTGCGTTTTTATGGAGGAAAAACGCTAAGGCGCCCGTGTGCTGTGCGATGTCAGGGCAGGTTAAAGATCCCCAGGTGGTCGAAATTATTCCGGAGCCCTCCACTACGGCACCTCTTCTTCCTTTCTTCTTTCACTCCCTCCTTTATCCCTTCCCTTACGGCGCGGTTCAGGTGTCCAACGATATATGAGACAGACACTGCGCCATTTCCTTTTCCCCAAAACCAATTATTATTATTATTATTAAACCTCTTCACTCGCCTTTAATGCACCCGCTACCAACGCACTGTTCTCGAGTCTATTTGACGTTTTTTTGCTCTGCCATTAGATGCCACAATGAACAATTAACACCCAAGTCGGGCTGTTTGTATGTGGTTCTCACGACCTGCAGGAAGACAGTTGGTCTAGAGAGTGAGAGTGAGGTCACACACCTGCTTGGAAGTCTGCGAAAATATAAAGTGGACAGATCAGGGAAGAGGAGGACAGGAAGGTTTATGGTTTACGGGGGTTTAACGTCCCAAAGCGACTCAGGCTATTAGGGACGCCGTAGTAAATGGCTCCGGATATTTCGACAACCTAGGGCTTTTTAACGTGCACGGACATTGCACAGTACACGGGCCTCTAGAAGTTCGCCTCCATCGAAATCCAACCTTTGCGGCCGGGATCGAACCCGCGTCTTTCGAGTCAGCAGCCGAGCTCCAGAACAACTGAGCGAGCTTGGTGGCAGGCCAAGAAGGAAAGATGAGGCACAGCCGCCTGCTAAGTAGATGGTGTGTACCGGCTGCCATCAGTAGTTCACCTTGTATGCAGGAATATGGACGAGGCAGGACGGTCTCAACGCTTGAGTCACGAAGAGCGACGGGCGCGTCGAAACGAGCACCACCGCTTAGAACAGCAGCGTGAACGTAAGGCTGACGATTCCGAAATGGTAACAACGTAGGTAGTGACGGCTAGAAAGAGGGAACGCAGTTGACGTACCATTACAACCCCAAAAGAACGTAAAACTGTATGCTGTAAATTGGTTGTTGGGAAAATGAAATGACGCTGTGTCTGTCTCGCATCTCGGCGGACACCTGAACCGCGCCCTAAGGGAAGAGACAAAGCAGGGAGTGAAAGAACAAAGGAAGAAAGAGGTGCCGTAGTGGAGGGCTCCGGAATAATTTCGACCATCTGGGGATCTTTAACGTGCACTGACATCGCACAGCACACGGGCGCCTTTGCGTTTCGCCTCCATCGAAACGCGGCCGCCGTGGTCGGGTTCGAACCTGTTTCGCCTTCATCAAAACGCGGCCGCCATGGTCGGGTTCGAACCTGAGGACTCCGGAGCGGTAGCCAAGCGCCCTAACCACTGCCCCAGAGGAACGCCAACGCCTCTTTGACGCCAATGTCAAGCTGCGAGAGACGCCAGGGCTAACGAAGCAATGAGTACAGCCAACGTGGCAGCCAAAAAAAAAGTCATAAGTTCCGCCGACATTTGTGACAAGTTTTAAGCACACTAGCGTTAGCATTTTGATGCCTGCCCTAACACAGCCTGCTGCCCCAGTTCTTACTTTCCTGCGAAACCCGATGTGACCACTAGGACCGGACATCCAATCTACTATTAATGCTTTCCCTCAGGTTCCGGAGCACATGTATAGTGAGAGACCCCATTCACACGTTTAGCTACCATGCGTCAAATTTAGTACACGAAAAATTTTATTCAGTTTTCAGACTCTATGTTTAACAGCTCAACTGGGGCCTTGTGGGAGTCGCGTGTTTGAATACTTTTCTTCTCAATAACTTCGGATTGCAGTGCGCGACCATGTAAAAGGTTCTGTTGTCCTCAAACAAAATGAGCTTTGCTACAGGGCTCCTTAACATTCTACAACCATTCATGTGAAGCTATGAATTTCGTGTTAATCTTTTAGTGTTCTTTACTTTTATCTCCTTAAGGATTTTAACACTTCCGAAAGCGCTGCGACAGGGGACACCAAGAGAAAGAAAGAAAACGAAGGACAAGCGCTTGTCCTTCGTTTCTATGTATGTCCCCTGTCGCAGCGCTTTTGAAAGTGTTAAAATGATGTACCAACTAGCTCAATTATCCGTGTTACTCCTTAAGGATATGTCTACAGTTGACAATTGAAAGTGCAGTACAAAACTTAACTGAAGGACATGCGTTTGCACAACTGCACCAAGCCATTGAAATTCAGCCACGTGTAATGACGTTCTAATCCTGCTGTCCCAGCTGCTTCGTCGTCGAGAAATGGTGTTGAACTAGTTCCGTGTCTGCTGAATATAGTTTCTGTGGTCGTATATACGCGCTTCAGCATTCCATCATGTCGACTGTATGTCTTTATAACAGATTAACTTGCAATGGTTCTGCTGTACTGGCCTAACTTCAGACCGGTTTACTAATTTTAACGACAGTTTGCATAACTTTTAGATGTTGCTTTCTTCGCAGCTTCAGATATATTTCTGCAAAACGCATTATTATCTTCACAGATGTAAAATCCCGATAACTCATGAATTTGCAGCCAATGTATGCTTGAAGCTGTCAGATTGATATGATCAAAAAAGGAAAATGAACAAATATTAAGTCTTGAATAACGCAATCCGTATGCGTGAGGCAACAAAGCTAAAGTCAGCCTATATATCAGGAAACTGCATTATATGGCTGCGTAGGGAAAATAACCGCGATACAACGGCTAGAGTGTGTGTTCTTCTTTCCGAAATTCACAGATGCTGTAGCAAAAAACGGCAAGTCTTGGGACACAAACAAAATCACCTATCCTGCTCAAAAACTACGAAAATTTTCTTGGTTATTAGCACGTATATAGAGTACACTTTTATGGAAAGCACCATCTCTCTTCAGGAAAACAAGTCGAACCCGTGCTCTTTTTGTGCCCATCTCAAAAAATAACTGGGCTCAAAACATTATTCCCAACAGGACTTATGTTGCATTTAAAGGATGAAAATAACGTATGTTGAGGAAAAGTCCACTAAGCAAAAAGAATCGCCAGGCTAATTATTCCGACTATATTAGTTTTGTCCGCAAACTATGAGCGTGAAAGCACCAGGGGTTAAGGACGCCTAGCATATACCACTACTTGTTGTAACGCGTTACGCGGCACTGCTTATTCGTACACCAGTCAGTGGTATCATTTATTCAACAGAAATTAGATTTGAATTTAGTGTTCAATCCGGTACATATACATTTTCATTTTTTTTGCAGGCAAAAACAACATCTGTATGCAAATCTCACTGAGGGAAGGCATGAGGGTGATGGACCTATGCTAGTTGTGAGCAGAAGCAGAAGAGGTGAGACCATGCACACTACGACGACATTTTTTTTTACTTTACGGTGGCATGAGTAGTGCGCCTGACGCGCCGTATTTGTGGTCTCGTGAAAGTGGTGGAAGCAATATAGCTAGTAGCTGTATAGTAGCAGTAGCAGGGGCAGTAGCAGTGGGCTGTTGCGAAAGGAACTATCGTGAAAGTGGTTTTTGTGAATGAATAAAAGTATGGTGAGAGCGGGGGAATGTGCATCCGGAGGGTAGCTGCCACGGGAACCAGATAGAGGGTGGTTAACATGGAAGGGAGGGGGCGCCTGATCGAGAAAGGGCACAGCGCAATGATAAGGAGCCGGAGAGGGTCTGCCGCTGGAGGCACATGGAGGGTCCTTAATGCCCAACCGGAAAGCGCCGGCTCCAGGAACCATCCGATCTAGAGGATCAAAAAAGTATCCACCAGGTTCATATATCATCGCTATGATCACCACTTTTCACCTTCTTGGGCCTTGTCCTCTTTGAATCTGACCCCCCCCTGGCCGTGTGCCGTCACGTGGATTCACTGAAGTGGTTGCACTGCATCGTCAATTCACTTTATCATTGCGCACCTAATGTCTATCTTACCCTTGATATTCTCCGATCAACCAGGAGTCATCACAGCCTTAATGTCAAGCCATACTTTGCTCTTACTAATAATTGCAAGGAGTTTTTTCCTCAGACAATTGAGCATTTTAACTTAATTCCTGACATAACACGAAATGTTTTCGTTTGTGTTGTGTTCATTCTGCACTGATCCAATTTATTAGTTACAGCGTATCACTTTGTTCGCAGTATGTATGGAAACATTAGAGTAGTATTTTTTTGTGTGCCTGGTACCTTGCCGTTTTTACATGAATTGTCAGACCCACTCCTGCAACAGCCCCAATAGGGGCTGCAATATGTAAAAATAAATAAATAATCAAATAAATAAATAAATAAATAAATAAATAAATAAATAAATAAATGAGTGGTTTCCATGGATGAAGAAGGGAAGGTATGGCCAGAGCGAAGACAAGAAGCGCGGTTGGTCGTTGGCGGCTGCTTCGAAGCGTGCAGCCCCAAAAGAGGCTCAGCGGCGGTGGCACTGCGCACCTGTAGCGATGCAGTGAAGAGGAGCGCTAGTCCAAGAGCGAGTACGTGTGGAAAATTAAAAATATACCTCTCTCTGCATATTAAGAAATCAAAACAATTAAGAGTTATAGCTGAACCCTGCGTTGCACAGTGCCGTTGCACACTCCTGTTCTTTTTTTTGAAAGATTGAAATTTAGAAATTAGCCAGATGGTACCCTGGCTTTCAAACTCGGTGTTGTTCCTTAAATATTTTACAGAGTGTATTTATGAAACCATATCTTTGCAATTACACTTATACATTTCTTTGGCAGGACCGCATGGAATTCCATACACATTACGCTACTGGGATCATAAGTATCACTGCGCCATTCTGACATTTCCTCTTCGGGGTAAGTGTAATTTTCATGACACAACTCTATTTCGATTTGCGCCAACAAAACGGCTTCTGCATTTAAAGCAACAGTTTCAAGAAGGATTTTACTTCGAAGTACGATCGCTACAAAGGCGCTGCTTAAATATTTTTGAGCGATAGGCATGAGCGCGGGAGTATGGACATGCTGTAGGCCCCTTTTGTTTCTGTTGACCACAAAGAAGCTCACATTATCGGGGAAGAAATTCCCCAGGACGTGGAAAAAGCGATCTAGGTCCGTAGATGTCACGCCCGCTAACGAACACCTGCTTTGACTGCATCACATTTGAACATGTGAGTCTATTACTTTTGTAAGTTTGGCTTTATTCAAAAGCCCAAGAACGGAACAGTCACATTATGCTCTCAGGTTTTCGTCCTGCATAGTTTTGTCGCCAACAGTACGAGTCATTGACAGAGTGAAGTGTACCTACCTTTACTTCTCTCTTTTAATCAGTTCTTTTTATCCTCCTCCTCAAGTAAACGGTAACCAATCGTGCATTCTCTTATTTAGCTACCTCCTTTTCCTTTCTTTTCTATTTCTCTATCTCGTTTACACCGCAAAACGAGGTGTTTCCTGTAACCAAAAATATCTAGCGCTGACGCGCTGGCCACTGCAGCAGAACCGAAAACAGCCGCTGTGGAGAAAGCCACCTCGCCAGGCATGTCAACTAGAAGGTGTGGGTTGGAGCTGAGTTGGGAGGTTGAACTCGTGTGTAGGTTCGGGAACCAGGCGCAGTTTTGCGGCCGAACCTTCCGGAAGTGAACGCGGCTTCAAAAGAGGGGCTTCGATACTTCCAAGAAAAAACTTCCATATTTCCACTTAAAGGGAAGCTGAAATCATTTTTCTTTAGAATTCGAGGTTATTCAATAATTCGAAACTATGAATCTTGTAGCTAAAGCATTAAAAGTGTTTTTGCACTGGCATTCAAAATGGTGACGTAATCAGCGATTAAAACCGCGACGATGTTCAGGCTTCGCTTCACTGCGTTGGCGGAGTGCGGGGAAATTCGTAGTGACGTCATTGTCGCCGAAACTTCAGTTGCCCGCTGCCTTTGTGTGCGTGCTGCTGTGCGTCAT
Organism: Amblyomma americanum; assembly: GCF_052857255.1. Classification (NCBI taxonomy): domain Eukaryota; kingdom Metazoa; phylum Arthropoda; class Arachnida; order Ixodida; family Ixodidae; genus Amblyomma; species Amblyomma americanum. The sequence goes on from NC_135507.1 coordinate 44,100,635, forward strand.
TAAATGCCGCCAAACAATAGTTCGTGAGCTTCACCTTCGATGGCGTTCGTTTTCTTCCATGAAACAACCGTTTATTCGCTGGAAACGTAGCACCGTCGTACGTGACGTCATTATGGGGGCCTCTGCCCGTCGCTTGCGCTGCAGAGAAGCCTGAACGCCGACGCCGCTTTATTCGGCGATTACGGCAGCACTTCAAACGCTAGCTCAAAACGATTTCAGAGGCTTTGTCGACATGTCTCACACGTTAGGCACTTTTAAACTCATCGTATTGTGAAATCTCTTTAGTTATCCTTTTATCATAGTTGTTGCCTATGTGCTCCATCAGAGAAATCTCTCTCTCTCTCTCTCTCTCTCTCTCTCTCTCTCTCTATATATATATATATATATATATATATATATATATATATATATATATATATATATATATATATATATATATATATATATATATATATTAAGGAAACCAACTGACCAGAGCACCGGACGCGATATTCGGAGGTCGTAGGTTCGGATCCCACCAGCGGCATGGTTGTTTTTTTCTGCTGGTTTATAAATAACTTTCTTTAAAGGCAATTGATTGGCACTAGAAATTAAAAAAAAGAAAACAATCCCCTATGCACTTGGGTTTTCGGTGACTGTTGGTTTCCTTAATATGTTGGTCAAACGAGCCCCTGATTTCATTTATTTGTCTGCGCATATATATGTATATATATATATATATATATATATATATATATATATATATATATATATATATATATATATATATATATATATATATTAAGGAAGCCAACACTCACCGAAACCAAGGTGCATAGGGGAATGTTTCTATTTTTTTAATATCTAGTGCCTATCAATTAGTTTTTTAAAGAAAATTACTTATACAGCAGCAGAAAAAACAACCATGCCGCCGGTGGGATCCGAACCCACGACCTCCGAATATCGCGTCCGGTGCTCTTACCAACTGAGCTACGGCGACGGCTGTCCAATCTGCTGCTTTCGTGGGTATTTATGTTTTGTGTGTAAGCGAACCTTGAGAGTGTTCACCAGCGCCTGAGGTTCACCACAGGCGGCATGGTTGTTTTTTCTGCTGCTTCATAAGTAATTTTCTTTAAACGATCTATTATTCTAAGTAATATTATCCCACTGATAAGCTCAACACATTAAAAAAAATAACGTTCCCCTATGCACCTTGGTTTCGGTGACTGTTGGCTTCCTTAATATTTTTGTCAAACGAGCCCCTCACTTCATTTGCCTTGTCTGCCATATATATATATATATATATATATATATATATATATATATATATATATATATATATATATATATATATATATATATATATATAGTACAACTTCACAGTACTTCTAATATGATAATTTCCGCCTTACGCGCGTTGGATAACTTTAAAGCGCAGGTGAAGTAGACAGCTCAAAATACCGCAGTTATCTTTTGTGAGAATACAGACCGGTGGTTATATTAATGCCGACCTCAAGGAGATTCTCCTCGAAACATAAGAATGAGCGATGCGCTTACACAATACGTTCCTCTTCAGCGTGTTTCGCTATCATCTTGCCTGCCGTTCATATTGAGTTGTAATGGACAAGAAATTGGTTAAGAAAATTTATGCCGTTCATTTAGTTGTACAAGTGCTATAAGGGGATGTATCAGGTTCAAGGCCAGGCCGAAAATATTTAAGGCCTTAAAAGAGATGCTAGCAGGAGTACTACGTTTTGCTTGGTAGTTTTGTAGTGTTTTTGTAGTTTTGTAGCCTGCAACTCTCATCGATAATTAAAATATTTTACGTTTCTTGTTTTCAGGAAAAACTGAATGCGAGATACATGTATGGGAAGATGGCGAGCGTGGACAAGTGCACTGGCCTCCATCTTGCGAGCAAGAATACCGCAAACACTGCGCGGATCGCATGTATTCTATTTTCTCAAATGAATGCTTGAGAATCTTGCATTGATATCGTGTTTGGGCACCCAATAAGCCTACGTAATGGGTCGATGAGAATGCATTCAATAAATGTGTAGCATAGAAAAAAACTGCTTTCTCTCTTTGTGTACGAAAGAGAATTTCTGGAGGAGATGGTTTATAGAGTTTAACGCTGGGGCTATCAGGGATGCCATAATAGAGGGTGGGTTCTTTAACGTGCACTGACAGCGCCCTGTGCACGGGCTTCTAGTATTTCGCCTCCATCGAAGTGCAACTGCCGCGGCCACTATGGTACCCGTCTTTTGGGTCAGCAACCGAGCGTCAAACTCCCTGAGCCACCGTGGCGGCTAGTTCTGGAGTTGAAGAGCTATCGTGTGGCTGATACCACTGGAGAAATAATTAAACGTGGTATTAGAAACATGTTGTTACATGGTACTAACACACTCTTTGTTATACATCTGGATCCCTTTTGCGCGCTTTCTTTTTTGTCTTCTTGAGAACTACACAATTATGTTTGACAAGCACAATTTATTCTGCTTTCGAAGAAATTTTTCACTTTGCGTATAATATCTAAAACTCCTTTCAAAATATAGTGTTGCAACAACGAAATCAGTTTTCTTTGGAAACATCGCTTCCTCTCATTTTGCTCACGAGCATGCAGATGAATGCGGCGCTTCAAGATGAAAAAATAGTGACATGTTTCCATTCGTCAGCCAAGTTTCAACCCAGACACTTTCAGTACGGAGACGTAGGGAAGCTACAATATCGAAGTATGTTTAAATGCTTCGTATACATCAATGGTGCTTTCCGACTACCACGCTGGAAAGAAGAGTGTCTTCAGAGCCGGATGTTGAACAGGTGTTTGTTGCCAAACGCCGAATTTTTAGTTGAGGCTGAATAATTGAAATTTTTTCTCCAAGCTCCTAGTAAAGTAGGCACCTCCTCAAGCCATGTCAACTTCCGAACTTCAGTCTAAGGAAGAATTAGTAAGTACTGTATATGTATAGGTTGAAAAACCGCAAGATACTTTCAAAAACTTCACTTTCAAAGCTTGAAGGTACTTTCTAAACTTCAAGATAATTTTAAAAAACTTCAAGTGTTTCAAGTGCTGTCGAGCAATCGTAGCATGTGAATTTTGAAGCAATTAAAGATGTCGCAATACACATGTAATAGGTCTTATTTTGCCCATTTTACGCAGCTGCATGCGCAGGCGTCGTTTCTACTGTGATACTTCAAGGTTTTGAATGAAAAGTAGAGGTTTAAACTGCACAGTGTTTTGGAAACATTTCATTGTTTACATCTCTGGACACCCATGGCATCACGTGAAGGAATATTTCGATAACCTTGATATTCAATGTATTGAAGCCGTGATAAACATAGTCCGTTCCAGGTATTATTTACAAATTACATTGTTGTCGCTGCAAAACCGAGCGCAAACAGTTCTTAGCTATCGATCACCTCTTTCACGGAACGAAAAAAACTGCCAGCCGAAGTTTACTTGAAATGAATGAGTGTTGTTCGAAAAGCCCATTGTCTTGTCAGATTTTCCTTCGGAAAGACCGTTGGGCGTTCTCCTGTCAAAACAATTTATAACGCCTGCATAATTATGATTCAACATGTTTAAGTTGTTCCTGTAACATTTTGTTCCGAAAATATAAATCAAGCGTAAAACATCATGTCTAAAACACCACTTGCATCGTACTTATAGTATTATAATAAAACTAATGTTTAACAAAATACCACAAAAATTAACCAAAGAAAAAACATCATTCGTGATTTCTTACTGCCTGAGGTGAAATTTCCTTATGCGTGCGTGAATAAAGAGGTATTTTTTTCAACCCTGATATGTTGAAAGGATACTTACTTGCTCATATAAAGGCAGAAGCGGGACCAAAACAAAACATAAAATTTACGGAAGCACAACCGGCCACTGGCACCTAGAGATTTTTATGAGAGTAAAAATGCTTATTTCACGAATACGGCGCAACTGGTGATTTTCCGAGCAGTAGTCCCTCTTTCTACTGGAAGTGTTTTGCATTAATTAAGGCGCATAGCTATTTATGCCTGAACACTTCCCGATGACGTCCCCATCACGAGCAGCTGTGAGAAGAGGCACGCGCTATTTATTTAAAGACATGTTCACGTCCGACATTTTACGGCGCGACATCTACCGGCTAGCGATAGCACTTGCGGCCGGGCTGTCCGACTGGTCGGCTGGGTGGTTAGTGCTTCTTAAATCAGGTTCTATCGGGAAGTAGGTGGTTGTAGATCCTGCCGTTGCACAGATTTAACCAAATGCGCAAGAGAAGGAAGAAAGCGAAAGGAAGCGGGGAGGCTGTGAAAACGTCTTCTTCGCCAAACACGGTTGCTAACGGTGCAGTGGCCTGCGAAATTTTGGCTGTTTATACAATATACATGAACTGGAGTGATTGCTTTGTCTCAAAGCTTCTCGAAAGCGCATGTATTTTGGCGCGATGTAGCCAAAATTTGCGGGGCCACAGCGCCTAAAGATAACCGTGTTTCCGAAATTCTAAAAAACGGATATGAATATTGCTTACGGTTGGCTAGATGCCTCTCATTAATTACGGATCCTAATAGTTATAGGTAAAGGTTAACTCTTCAGTATTAGTTAATAAGCTTGTTATTTATCACGTCTTAGCTGTATTCTGATGTACTACACCCCTGCCTATGCTATGCCGAAAAGAGCACTTTTATAACTGAAAAAGCATATTTTTAAAAATTGTGTAAATTCTTAAGGGAAACATCTGTATAGGCACCGCGCATACATAGTTATGCCTCAGTCTATAGGATGCGTAATACTTCATTTTTATGCTGGGTACACAAGAGAGGAAACAGTTTATCTTTGAAGGCATTGCTTTCAGCCTTAACTCTGGCGCCAAAGCCGCCGCCATTTAAAAATGATGTTAGAGTCAGTCAAAAATAATAAGAATTAAAAAAATTTCGTACTTCAAAGCTTTTAACATGATGTCAACAAGAAGCAGAGCTTTGAGCAGCTTCATCACTACGTGCCCATCTTCAGCGTTATTTTTTTCGTATGGCAACGGCTCTAAGCCGAACTTTTTTTGCGCGTCAGGTCGTTGTTTCTAACGCTGTCCTATTTGTCATCAGGGCTTCTCTCTTTTTTTCTACGCCGTGCAAGGTGATTCTTCTTAGCTGTTTATCACCCTATTTGTCAAACGGCACTGAATGCGGGAAAAAGTAAAGAATAACTGCTCCAAGTGTTTACGGAAAAGCGCTTTTTGTTCCCTAGAGACACTTCGTAATATTGATTACGATGTTTTCATTGCACACTTCTTCCGATATTGACTACAATGCACACAATTGTCTTTTTGCTACTAACCTGGACTTTGATTCTGAAGGTTAGCAGGCTTCTTCGCGACGTCATGCTGGATGCTCCGCTTGGAAACGAGGCCTGAATAGTGCATCAAATGGTATCCAATACGTTGATTCTTGCAGTGGCAGCAATTATATACTAATCTCGGAAGCGCCCATTGGTTATCTTGTGGCACTGTTTAAGATCAAGCAATTTACACCTGAAACTCTCAAAATCATGCGTTGCCCATACACGGATATTATATGTAATCAATCGTAGTCGCGGTGGACGCATTTCAATGCAGGTAGGCGCCCATTTGTTGAGCGATATCAGTGCGCATCAAAAACTTTATATTCGCGAAATTATTTCAGACCCATCTATTACAGCGCCTATCATAGCCTACGTGCAGGTACTCACAATAAAGGTGAAACATCATTAATTGTGTAAATGCTTTGAATTCATGAGTAGCGACGACCTAGTCACACACACTCAGTAAAGAAGCCCTTCATACTGAACACTTCGTCTCCTAGTTCCGCTGAAGCCGACCAACGGCAGGAAATTCTTATTATTTTCTCCCCACATATCTCTTCCAACTGGTCCTACGTTGAATTTCTTTTGAAATCAATTGCATTTGGTTACTCTTTTAGTTACCAAAACACTAGGCACCACTCAGGAGATACATGCTCTTAATACGAAAACAAAGAAACGCCTCCAGATAGAACGGACACAAGGAGCTGCTCAATGGTCACCAGAGGAACGCAGACGCCCTTACACACCTAATCCAAAATAAGAATGCCTCCTCCGCAAGTCTCCATTTTACCCTCCGCTCTTCCCATCTTGTCGTTCTCTATAAAGAAAAGTACACGTTCTGTGATTCCACATTCAGATTTCAAATGACTGCCGTTGAAAAACTTCGGATAGCAGCACAAGACTGGCCGTTCAGTCGAATTATGTTCCTTTCGACGACAATTAGGAATCCCCTGTAGTACGGGTTTGACTTCCTCAAAAGAATCTCCTAGCGGAAATAACCTAACTCAACAAAAATTAAACCCCACCCTAATTATCAAGGTGCAAGTTATACCATGGGATCGAAATTAATGCTTTCTTCCAAAATACACGTTACAGGGTATTGACATAATCAATAAATTTCAATGGAACCCGAAAAGGCTGTTTAATATTGTTCGAAACTGATCCCATTCCGATATTTTCTTTTGTCACTGAAATTCTGTTGGTTCAGGTTGGGTCTATGGCATCCAATCCGCCATGGCTGCCGCTACGGCACAAAGTGCTACGTGCGGTTGTTTGTTAAAATCTTTGTCTGTTTCTTTGAGTAATAGCTTGTCCCACGGAACGAAAAGCACATGAAAATTGAGCGAGTGTATTTTCTTATTGCAGAAAGCTATGATAGAAAAGTTAGTTTTAAAAAAATGTGCAATTTTCCCTGGTTTTATTCCTAATTATTAGAATTGAACATGAATAACTGTGAATTTAGAGAGTTGGCGATGAACACAAGATAAAAAGCCAGAAAGTTAATGTGCGCTCTAAAGTAACAATAAAACTCTTATTCCGATAGTCTAGAAATTCCTCGACGAAAGTTTCGAGATTTAAGCGCAATGACTGATGATTGCTAAGACGGATGTATTATCTGCAGCTAATCAGTTGGCGCTAGTCCCCTGCAGCGCTCGCGTAACAGAGCGAATTAGAGGCACGCCCATCCCACGCGAAATATTATTTCGATGGCTTCAAACAACAAAATTAAAAATTAAGAACTTAGAGTCACATGTTCGAAATTGCGTATATATACGAGGGGTTCTACGATGATTGTTTCATTTATTTATCAAGAGCGCTGCTAATACTTCATGAAGATGAGCTACTCTTCCTTGGGCTTATTGTTGGCGCTGGCTGCCACCAGTTTTTCTGCTTATCCTACTAGACCAGAGGACCTTATTAAAGTAAGAAATTTTATTCCATATTTGTGACTAAACCTAGCTGATATTACAGAGTTCAAAAGAGGTAACCCTCGCATGTCTGTTTTAGGCAGTATGCTGATGCATTCTAAATAAGAGATTTGGAGCAACAGCAGGACAAGAAAGAAAGTGGACTGAGCATTTTGTGTTTATTCAGCTATCAAGTGATTTTTCTGTCTTTAGTGACAAATTAAGACTGATTTCTTACAGAACCTGCGGCGAGACTTAAGTTGTACAATAGGGAGAACCTCGAAGCGAACATGACAATCAACCTGACCGAATATTCTAAAGATTTTCCTTGGAATAGAATGCATAAAAAAATAAAAAACAATGCATACTTTTGAAGGCAGAGTAAAAGAAAGCGGTATATCCTCACGAGCATATTCATAAACTGACCTCTTTTTGGGGCCGCTGTTACGAGGAAACCATGTTGCGTGCCTCATCGCTTAATGAAATACATAGAGCACTTTCCTGTTTGAGTAACTCTGCTCAAACCTTTTAGTACCTTTATCGTTGAGGGGCTTACTCAGTTCGTGTGACCCACGATTGCATTTTAATTTTTCGCTTTTAGTGAACCTAATCACATGCTTTAAGGCTGCAAACAAGGCAAAGTTTGAAGGTATATTCTTGAAGTGTTTCGCACTCTTGAAGAATAAATAGTGTGCACGTTGAGACGGCGAACCATTCGAACAGACAAAATGGACCAAATTTCTAAAAATTTAAACTGTTTTCGTTGCAAAGCCTCTGATGGTTTTTCCATAGAAGTTGGCATTGATGATACTCAGGCTCTTTGCCATGGGGAAATGTTCAAAGACTTTTCTCCTTTAACAACTTACCGGTGTCAATATTTGAATAAAACCTGGATATGTACAGGTCACAAATAATGCCATTTATTCCGCAGTGAGATGTGTGATCATTTATGTTACAAGGGTGGTGAGCACTAAAAGCTGTTGCTATGCGCGAACTCTCCTTATACTTATAGGAGTAAGAGTCTAGCAGCACTTTTAAAGCGCAACTCTTAGATGCGCGTTGCATAATGTAAAGTGCATAATGTACGAAATAATCGAGAAGATCAGAAATATGAAATATTTAGGCAATTTGATATCTGGTAGAATTACCCAGAAGTTATTTAATTAAACGTCTTCGGCTGCGCAACTTATTTTTTCGTGCTTATTACATAGGCGTTACACTTAATCGCCCGATCTGGGTATGTATATGTGTGAGTTTAACGCGCTTTTGTGAAATATGGCAAACAGGCTGGGCTACCGCAGTAACTGAAAATAGTGATGTACATGAAATAGACAAAACTGTCTGCTCAGTACTCTGATTCTTAATTATGTGGCCCCAAATTTATCTTGGTTCCTGCCCTTCGAGGGACTTTTTACCTTAGAGTGGATCATGAAATCTCGCGTGCGCCAGAAAAGACACAGTGTCACTTGAAACTTCGCTCTAGGCATGAAGTTCCTGTAGACTATTGCAGGACAAATTTTTGTGTCAGATTGGATGCTGCAGACGCTATAAATCCACGCAATATGTGTCGCTCGGCCGTACTCCGTGTTCTGACTGGTCATTCATCAAGTAGGACTGTGGTTTACTGTTAGAGCGCGATTCTTGTGTGAAAAAAAAAACTGAAGTTGTTGCTTCGCCCACTATAAATTTTGCAGTTTTCTAGTTCATGCGAAAATGAGAGGCTGCTTCCAGTTTATATGTGGCCTTTTTTTAAGGCCAGAACATTCGTCTTCTTGTTAGTGCTCTGTAAACTGCATATTTAAAGTGTTTGTTTCTTGTTCCCCAGGCCATAAACACCGACTACAATATTTGGGTTGCTCTGCGAAGTTACATGCGCTATACTGGGAGAGACGAACACAAATGCGTTTACGTCAGAAAGACCGAATTGTCGGGTTCAGTCTACAGATTTTACCAGGGATTCATGGTTGAAGGCTTAAAGCGAGTTATTCCGCGAGAGCCAAAATTGCTGCAATATACTAACAAGAAATGTTTTATTACAAAGAATGGCAAAGTGATCACATCAAATCTTTTGGCTATCGTTTTTCTAATTTATTCCGTTTAACTTCCTTTACCTGACAAAAACTTGAGTATTCTGTGAAGAATCCAGAAGGTAAACAGTGCAAATTACAGTTTATAAGGAATAAAAAACCTTTTCGGTCCCATTCTCAGCAATGTCAGTGGAACATGATTCCGAAATGTTTTGAAGTTCGCCCCGAGAACCGTCACCAAAAGTGACGCCGAACCGAACGGCCTCCAAAGGTTAAATTTCGGTCAGAATTATATCCATCAGAAAAAAAAGAAACTTTTTGAGTGCTGTGCGACGGATTCGTGCCCTTGCGAGCGATCTTGAGTACCTCCAAACGGTCTAAGGTATAGGCTACTCGGCCATTGCACTTAATTTCAAAGGCGGCGTTTATTACAGTAACATAGTTATCCATTAGCATGAACTGTTTACATACCCTTCAGTGGATGGTATCAAAATGTTCTCAAAACCAAACACTTCGACGTACAAATCGCTAGAAGAGAGGGAAGGGTGAGTGTAAACAAAAAATTGCCTAAAATGAATTTTCTGGAAACCATATACTGTCATACGTGTTTTCCATAAGCTGTGTGAACTGTTATAATGGGTCATAAATTTACTTCACTGCCGTAAGCTATCTTACAGTATGAGAAGATAAATTACTTCGCTTCTTAAAGCAAAGCTGTCGAACTTCAATGAACAATATTATATTTTTTGAATCCATGAAGAAAAAGTGAATTTTGCTTGCAAGAAAATAGGCAAAAAATCGCTGTTTTGGCACCGTATCTTTCGGACCAGGCCCTGTTGCGCTGTTTTTAACGAAAAAAGCATTGTTTTATGGCGAAACCAGCATTTTACCCGCCAGTACAAGTGCACCATGTCTTGCCAGTGCTCATTACTGTAGACAACAAATGGGTGCGGCGAAAAGCCGTTTAATCACTGTAGACATAGTTTTGTAAAAATGAACGCAAAAATTCAGCACGGAAAAGCACTCCTAGAAAACCTACAGCAAAATATACTTCATGCGTAAATGGACCAAACCAAGGACGGCCGCAAAAGCCAGAAAATACTGAATGATTAAAGAGCAGCTTAATTTTTCGAAATCGACGTACGAGCTGTTAGCAGTGAAGCGCCTAGGGAAAATCTGACGCAAGGCAACACATGCCGCCGGTAATGTTGGACTAAGCCAGGCATACCAGCGTTTATCAGATGGAAAAAATAATTACACTTAGTATGCTCAAAAGCTGAATTCACACCAAAGTTGGAAACACTCAATGAAAACGAAAAACGGATAATGCAATGGATAATATGCAAAACATATCTGGATTTTCCTCGATACATGTTGTGAGCGTTGGCTCACATCTATATGTACTGAAAGCGTGGCGAAAATGGCGTTGTAGAGTCGATATGAAATCTTTTCATTTGCTAGCACTGTGCTTGTACCTAATAGAATTCCAAGCTACTAGGACGGAACAACTGCACGAAAAAACAAGCGATTTAGCGAACAAAGAGTCCGACATTCGACTCACAGGGCGCAACTCTCAGTGGTTCATTGGGTACCATAAACTTAGACAAACTTTGCCGTGAAGAGAACTTCATACATGCAGGTTTGTCTACGCAGGAAAAGCAAAGAAAGCCTGCAGATGTCAGTACCTTGATCTCTTCAAGGATGCTGACAGTGGGCCAACTCTGCAAGATGCTTATACATGGCGGCTGTTATTAGAATGCATACTGAAGTGCAGAAAATGGAAGTTCTTCATTTAATGGCAAATAAGATGAGCACAGACTGGGAATGACAAACCATTTAGAAGAAATCGCTTAGCACAGTTTTTCTAAGTGAAGGCCTACCCATCTAGACAGTTCAACGAATTTTGACGTGTTCTAAAAGAGCGAAAGCTTTGACAGATATCAATTTAGGTCGTCGCAAAGTCAATTTGAGCCATTGCCAATTGCTCCTGAAAGTTGCAGTAAAGTATAAGAGAGCAGCAGACATATGAAGAATCATTTGTGTGGAAGAGCCCCTAAAGCGAGGCGTCTGGGAAGTCCAATGTTAGCACACTTTGAGAACTGCAGCCATTTAGACAGGACGTTTGACGATCATGATGAAAAAAATAGAGCAAAACGAACACGAAGGACGGAAAGAATGGCACAGGCAGTACTTTTGAAGATATTTACAGCCTATAGTTGGGAGGTTATTGGGCATATATCTATATGCAAATTGCGATATTTTTCATTGCCTTTTGGAATTATTAGACAATATGATGATTAGTGGAAAGCTGCGGCAGTACTGCGATATCATGGCTCGACGAGAATAGGGTATGAAAAAAACAGTCTTTATCAAGATCACCTAAAAGCCATTAGGTTCAGGCGTCATTGAAGTCAGCAACTGATGGATGGATGTATTTTTCCTTCAAAATATACCTTCAATAATCCGAAAGGTGAAAGGGCACTTATTGTCAAACACTTGTGGCCTGAACGTTGTGTAAAAAGGCAAGAATCTTCAAATCGTCGGTACGGGCAGAAGCAGTAAAATGAAGCGGGAAGTTTTTCGCGCATTCCAGTATGTGTTTTTGTGCTTGCCATTTGGGTGGATCGAAATGCAAGGTGTAATTGTTGGGAGACCAAAAACAGGCAGCCTTATAAAACTCCGAATTATTTTGTTGAATGTCACGCTTAACATCAGCTAGTTACTCTGAGTATACGAGCCACGATCCTCGCATTCAAACTCCCAAGGTGTTAAAATTTTCTTAGTAACTGCCTCTTTTGAAATTTTTTAGAGGAGGAAAATAATAAACGAATTTCAATGCATACATCTCAGGCTTCTTGCATTGCTGTATGTTTATTCATGCTCCTCGAGAAGTTAGACTTAAAAGCTGAATTTGTTTTGAAATCTTCATAGCTTACCACCGTAGCTCTGAGGTTCTTCATCCTGGTTCGAACGTTGGGCAGGCGCACTTACGCATTGACAGAATAATAATGCTGTGATGAAAGAAACTGGCATCACGCAATGTATGATGCGGCAATTAATGGGTGCCGCATCGAATTAAATCCGGCATTTAGTAGGCCAGCGATGTTCATAATACAAGTTATCACCTTTGAATTTATATCGCTGTCAGTTCTGCCCCGTGCCAAGAACGGGATCGTGCACGTTAGTAAAATTTCCTTTGATCACGACATGACATTCACATTACATAAGAGCACCGAACTTTTCAAAGAAAACCGCAAGCTTTGCCGATCAGAATGAATACACTTCGATGAATGACCATTCGTCGAAGTGTATTTATTCTGATCGGCAATTTTTCCTCCAGCCGAAACTGGGAGATATACATTGCCCTTTTATTAGTATACAGGATCAGAAAACAGGCTACTTTTTTCAGGAATTGAAGAAAACTCCGAAAGATAAAAGAGAGTTAGTTGATTTGCGTTATTAGGGCAAATTGGTATATGTGCGCTAGCATGACGTCAGTTGACGGTTGGAGGTATGACCGAGTAGGTGGTAACAGGGCACCTAATTACCACCCCAACTTCCGTTTAGCTACTGTGCAGGCATCATTCTAGTCATGTTGTCGGCATATAACTGCTGCTGTTCATTTCGCTTAGCTAGGTGCGATTGGGGATGGTGCCGCCTAATTAGCGTCCCGGGTTCGCCCGGTAAACATCGGCTACATCTTGGCAAGTAAGCCACTTGGGGGGCAGGTGAGCAGTGGCGAAGTGTCCCGATTTCTCGCTTGGTTACCAACGGCTACACCCTGGCATGTAAGAAACTCGGCCGGTGGGCAGGCGAGCAGCAGCTGAGTTGCATAAGGCACGTGCTATGGCGGGTGTTGCTATCGGTGGGACTTGGTTTACTTTGGTACGGCTGCAACCCAGGTTGCTCTTCTCGAGCAGCCTGACACGCTGGTGCCTGACACGGTGGGCAGGTGGCCCACCATCCGGTGGGGAAGTGAGAAGCCTGCCAAAAAACCGGCTTCAGACAACCAGACAGACAAGAACAGAATGCCCTAACGCAGAGAATGGCCACTGAAAGTGCTAGCGCACGAAAAATGTCGGCACGCAGACATTTGTAATGTGCTGGAAAGCGTGGCAGGGCACTTCCACTTGCATTGAATGTTCAGATATTGTACTCCCGTGTAGCAAGAAAGTCAAGCTGCCTTGCCGAACACAGACGCTGCAGTTACGCCAGATTTGGTAGTGTGCGGAGCCTCCACACTTTCAATATTGCTGAACTTTATATGCTAGAGACCTGCAATGACAGAAAAGTGGCTATTAAATATGCGTCCGCGAGGCCATGCAAGGATCCCGAGAATGAAGTTTGTCTGGAGCGAGCACCCTTCATCTTCGGTCTGGAGCACCGAGATGTTTCTTCTCCCCCATTGTTTTACGACTAGGCTTTTCCCTGGTAGGACGACTGTCCTTCGTCTGCTCAGAGGACTCTTAACTAGAGGACACGCACCTACTCTACCATAGCACAGGACTCCTAGTGGTGTGCAGTATTCGGTGCTTTGATAGCTGGCGATCGAAGCTAACTTCTGACTACTAAATGAGCTCACTTGTAACAGGTAGCGTTGGTTTGGTGCTTTGATAGCTGCGGTATGATAGGACAGGTGCCATAGCCCACCGCACTGCCTTAAAAAGAAGGGAATAGGTCATCATGATTGCCGCGTCGTGCAATGTGCGCTACGACCACTTTCCCAAGGATGTACAATTCAAGCGCATGCATCGTCTTTAAAGGTCACCATAATAATCATCATGGGGGCCTCTTGAGGTCTTGAACGTTCGTTCTGTGCTTTTACTTGCGTGGCGGCCGCGTTAGGTAAATTTAGGTGATGGCGAAAGCAATGTCCAAGCATAGTTCAAAATCAGCTGCCAGTAAAATCACCCTGGAGACTACCAATTAAAGGAAAAAACAGTGGGAGAGAAGGAGTTGTGTTGGCTATTGTGCGAGAAAAGAAAAACGGCGTGGCAGACAAGGCGAGAAAGTAGCGACTCATATGGTGGCACTGCGTCTGCAAGCCCTTTCTTTATTGAAAGTGGAAAATGGTTGCTCAAAAATAGCACTGTTTTGCACACAACGATAAAAAAAAACATAAGGATACTCCAACGCTCGTAGAAACTTCATGTGCAAATAAAAAAAAATTGTCGATTTTTTCCAACACGCCTTTCGCATCATCTTTAACGAGGCACTGTAGCCCAGATATTTGGCGCCTAAAATGTTTTTTTTAAATTTACTTTTTCGCGTTCTCTGCTTGCCCTCGCCAATCCCAAAGCGCACGTTACGGTGGCCCAGCTGTTGGCCACCTACCAGTACACGTTTGTGTTGATTGTTTAATCATCACATGCTGGTGATACTCCTACAGTGAGCTTTAGTTACCAATTGCTCCAACTGTGCCCGCTGTACACTGATAAGCTGATGCAGCTCGGACTACTAAAATAACTGGCATGCTCTAAATGACATCCATCAAAGAGAGGGACGTTAGGCACATTCAACATTGCCTAAACAGAGCATAATTTAAATACTCGAAGTAAAACTGTGTAACCATGGGTCATTTGCGTCACTTTCAGCAAAATTATCGCCTCGCGCCCTGTGACACGAACGGACGGACGCCAGATTTAAAAGCGAATGAGACCTCTAAGAACGTTGTATTAATGACGTTCTTTTAGAAAAAAGTTGCAGCCAATTTAACAATTTTGACGAAATACGAAATTTGTGCGCTAGCACTTCGCGTTGCATTTCGCTTTCAGTTCGAGGCTTGGTTTCAAGATCAGGCTAAAGGCAAACATAGCAGAGACCATTACATCGTCGTTAGAGGGTTGAGCTTGCCTTGAGTCCAGAGCTTGTAGATGGATAATGTTATAACCTAAGTGCTGCCAGAGAGCTAATGAAGTGAAGAAATGTACTCATGATTCTTTCCAAAGCTTTCGCCAGCCAATACAGAATCTGCGTTGTTCATTCTTCAGATTCTTTCCTTGCGCAACCAAAAGATCTCACCGAAGACGCTGACGTAGCGAGAGAAGTGGTGCCGCAATTACAAGTGTGATAAACTCGCGCACGACTGAGAGCATTCCTGTTTTCCCCACCCTTTAATGGGCTTACTGCGCAAACGCACGTTCCGTTCGATATCAGTAGAGCTGAGTCACTCGGGCATTCTTTGCGACCGACTCGTCTAGAAAGCTGTTTGCTTCCGGATTATGTGTTAATTGTGGGGTGTTTTATGACCCATTAGCAACTATTATTCTCCAAAACGAGGATGAAAACATGTGTATTGGTAAATGAATATTTACTTATCAAATGTTTAGTATACGTAAAAATATTTGTTTTATCAGAAGCCAGAAAGCACAGTACCATTTAACAAGTGATATTCTCTCTTGAAGCAATACTTAGAGAAAATGATCTGTGCCTTGAAAAATGCGGCAACATCAGAGGATGTATTTCTTCACAGTGCCGACCTTACTGACAAGCATAAAGGCTTAACACATCCGGTCATGCTCAGATGATATATGGGCGGCAGAAAATTCACATTAAATATGAAAAGACCGCACACAACAATATTCTGATAAAATTCAGGGCTCTGATTTCTTACGCCAAATTATACTTTATTGGAATGTGAAAGTTGCTTTATAAACCTATTCATTGCAGGAAGGGCCACCACCTCTTTGCAAGTCTTTCTCACGGAGGGCGACCGGGTGATGAGCCAGTCATGAACGTGTACGAAACGCAAGGTGAGTGAACAGGGTGTAATATTGCTTTACTTTTTGTAATGCGCAAAGTGTATTGGTGCAGTATATTTCCATTCCAGCGGATAAATAATGCTAAAACATTTGCTAAAGAATATTGTACCTGATAGCACCCATCACCACTCAGAAACGAAGATACTTTCGGCGTGCGAGCATTAGAAGGTACTGTGGAAAAGCATTCAGATTGAAAGCCTAAGAGGTCATGTATTTCATGTCGCTATCGAAGTAAAGCACACCCATTCACCCCCTGGAGGCCAATGAGAATATAATCCATGCGGGGCTCTGATTGGGAGATGTGGACATTGTGCAATTTGAGAATATTCGTTGCCGCAGTGCAAACCTGGCCTTGCGGTTGACGCTCTCTTGGTGGGGTGCTGCAAGCCGGCAAGACGAGACGGCAGAATTATTCCTGCCTCGCTGGAAGGCGAAACGTTTTTTTCAGTCAGCAATTTTATGTATTCCTTTTATGTATGTATGTATGTATGTATGTATGTATGTATGTATGTATGTATGTATGTATGTATGTGTGTATGTGTGTGTGTGTGTATGTATGCATGTATGTATGTATGTATGTATGTATGTATGTATGTATGTATGTATGTATGTATGTATGTATGTATGTATGTATGTATGTATGTATGTATGTATGTATGTATGTATGTATGTATGTATGTATGTATGTATGTATGTATGTATGTATGTATGTATGTATGTATGTATGTATGTATGTATGTATGTATGTATGTATGTATGTATGTATGTATGTATGTATGTATGTATGTATGTATGTATGTATCAATAAAACATTTTGCTGGGCGAGTTGGTTCATTTTGCTCGAGGGAATGCTTGTAGCGCGACAAAAAACACAAGGGACAGAGACGAACGGGACAAGCGCCACTCTCAACTGGTTTTATTCAAAAGAACGATCGCAATATTTATACATTTCCCCTTCTTCTTCAAGAACATAATCACCCGATCTCACATGCGAATGACACGCAAATATCACGCTTGAATCAAATCAGTTTGTCTAAAAACCTATACTCGTTAGAAAACATCGTCACCGAAGGGCTGCTGACGCATTCCGACCCTTTCTTTTTGATATGGAACGCCTCAATTAGTTCACGCGTCAGTGCATCTTTGCTTCCGCCAATGACCTCTGTTCTGTTTAAAAATGGTGAGCATTTGCATGACTTGCAGTGAACTACCATATTTATTCCGTTTCCATTTTCGAGGCATTTTTCATGCTCGCGCAGGCGCTTGTTCAGGCTTCGTCCGGACTGGCCAATATACACTTTGCCACATGAAAGTGGAATCTGATAGACAATTCCAACCTTGCAATCCACATATCGGTGTTTATGCCTCGTTTCGCAATCCTTTTTTGCTTTTTCCTCATTCACCTTAGGAAAAAGGCTTTTGAGCTTGCAGGGAGCTGAAAAAACCACAGGAATTTTGTATTTATTCGCCACTTTTTTCATGTTGTGGGCCACGCGATGCAAATACGTAAGGCCACGTAATAACGTAAGGCCACGCAACAACGTAAGGCCACAGGTGATTCCGTATTTGCATCGCGTGGCCCACAACATGAAAAAAGTGGCGAATAAATACAAAATTCCTGTGGTTTTTTCAGCTCCCTGTAAGCTCAAAAGCCTTTGTCCTAAGGTGAATGAGGAAAAAGCAAAAAAGGATTGCGAAACGAGGCATAAACACCGATATGTTGATTGCAAGGTGGGAATTGTCTATCAGATTCCACTTTCACGTGGCAAAGTGTATATTGGCCAGTCCGGACGATGCCTGAACAAGCGCCTGCGCGAGCATGAAAAATGCCTCGAAAATGGGAGCGGAACAAATATGGTAGTTCACTGCAAGTCATGCAAATGCTCACCATTTTTAAACAGAACAGAGGTCATTGGCAGAAGCAAAGATGCACTGACGCGTGAACTAATTGAGGCGTTCAATATCAAAAAGAAAGGGTCGGAATGCGTCAGCAGCCCTTCGGTGACGATGTTTTCTAACGAGTATAGGTTTTTAGATAAACTGATTTGATTCAAGCGTGATATTTGCGTGTCATTCGCTTGCGGGATCGGGTGATTATGTTCTTGAAGAAGAAGGGGAAATGTATAAATATTGCGATCGTTCTTTTGAACAAAACCAGTTGAGAGTGGCGCTTGTCCCGTTCGTCTCTGTCCCTTGTGTTTTTTGTCGCGCTACAAGCATCCCCTCGAGCAGTATGTATGTATGTATGTATGTATGTATGTATGTATGTATGTATGTATGTATGTATGTATGTATGTATGTATGTATGTATGTATGTATGTATGTATGTATGTATGTATGTATGTATGTATGTATGTATGTATGTATGTATGTATGTATGTATGTATGTATGTATGTATGTATGTATGTATGTATGTATGTATGTATGTATGTATGTATGTATGTATGTATGTATGTATGTATGTATGTATGTATGTATGTATGTATGTATGTATGTATGTATGTATGTATGTATGTATGTATGTATGTATGTATGTATGTATGTATGTATGTATGTATGTATGTATGTATGTTACTGTATCGCGGGAAATCTGATAGACAAACTACATTATTTCTGGGCGTGTTTCTAATGTTTGGTTTGGTTTATGAGGGTTTAACGTTGCAAAGCAACTCAGGCTATGAGGGACGTCGGAGTGAAGGGCTCCAGAAATTTCGACCACCTGGGGTTCTTTAACGTGCACTGACATCGCACAGTACACGGGCCTCTAGAATTACGCCTCCATCGAAATTCGACCGCCGCGACCGGGATCGAACCCGGGTCTTTCGGGTCAGCAGCTGACCGCCATAACCACTGAGCCACAGGGGCGGCTTGTTTCTAATGCCGCAGAAAAAACTCTAAGGTTGCCAGCGGACAAAAGGCGACCAATAAGTTGTTTATGCACCGCATATCTATCACACATCTTGTTGTTTGAGCATTGAATACGATTTCCCATACACGGGTGTTTATTCAACTTATAGTAAGTTATCAAATTGTCTTGCGAACATACAACCTTAACCACAATCATTAGGCCGATGTACCCTTAAATTCTATTTTATTCTTGAAAGTAAGCAGTCAGGTACGAACGAAAACCCGCGACTGCTTTTCTCACCCCTGCGTCCCTCTTTGCAGCCCGCGAAGGCCAAACATATTTTCTTGCATTAGTAAAA